>NW_026576143.1:0-182150 GCF_028641065.1 Leucoraja erinaceus | reverse complement strand
AGAAAGTTAAATAGACCCGAGACACAACATAAGTTACATAATTTTTCATAAACATCCATCACATTGCTGTGATGGCCAAAAAAACTTATCTCTCCACTGCACTGGGGGGGGGACCCCCCCCCCCCCCCCCCCTTGGCCCCCCCCCCCCCCCCCCCCCTGGTCAGTTCAGAGTCAAAGTCAAAGCCCCTGGCTGGCGATGGCGATTGTCCCGCGGCCATTAAAGCCACGCCGGGTGATGCAAGGTCGCACACTGGGTCTTGATGTTAAAGCCCCCGGCGTGTGCTCGTAGAGTCCCGCGGCCATTCCAAGCCGCGCGGGGTGGTGCTGTAAGGCCCTGCTCCAGGAGCTCTTCAACCCCGCAACTCGGGCGGGAGAAGAGCCCTGAAAGGCAGTCTCCCTCCAGGGACCCGTGGGCTCCCGGTGCCGCCGTCCGCCAGACCCGCAGTTGCAGCCTCCGAATCTCCGGAGGTGGGGCCGCAGCAGTGCTCCACCCACTCTGGACTCGGCCAGCTCCGCGACGGTGAGGTGAGCAGTCGGCACCAGAGCCCCCCGGTCTTCCTGTTGGAGGCCGCTCCACATTACAGCCCCAACGACAACGGAGACCCGACAAAGAAAAGGTCGGGTCTCCCGTGCAGGGAGAGATTTAAAAGTTACCACCCCCCCTCCCTCCCCCCCCCCCCCCCCCCCCCCACACACATGTCCCAACAAAAATAACAAAAACTACATAAAAACATAAACAGAAAGTAATAAAAATGCAGACAGGCTGTAGAGGCCGCTGCTGACGAAAGTCGCATTGTACCGAGGCACATTGCAATCTTGCTTTGTGAATAGAAACCTACATATCCAGTGAACAAGATTGTAAGTCATAGGAGCAGAATTAGGCCATTCGGCCGATCGGGTTTACTCCCTCCTTCAATAATCACTAATCTATCCATCTCAATCCCATTCTCCTGCCTTCTCATAACCCCTGACACCCGTACTAATCAATAATGTGGCAATGTCTGTTTTAAAAATATCCATTGCCTTGGCCTCTTCAGCTGTCTGTGGCAATGAATTCCACAGATTCACCACCCTTTGGCTAAAGAAATTCCTCCTCATCTCCTTTCTAAAGGTATGTACTGTAGAAGTTATAGAATTCTAAATGTTTCAGAGTGGGGCTTAGTTGCAATACCAGTCTCAAATCTTGCAGCACACCACAAAAGGGTTTACATCACATGATTTGCATTCAATAATATTATAAATGCAAATAATTGTTTAATTGGTCTCTGTAAATTGCCCCTAGTGCGTAGGGAGTGGATGAGAAAGTGGGATACCGTGGAACTAGTGTGGACTGGTGATCAATGTTCAGCATGGACTCGGTGGGCCAAAAGGCCTGTTTCCATGCTGTATCTTTAGCCGCTGCCTCACAGTGCCAGAGACCCGGGTTCCATCCTGACCACGGGTGTTGTAAGTGTGGAGTTTGCACGTTCACACCATGGCTGCCTGCGTTTCCTCCGTGTGCTCCGGTTTCCTTCATATTCCATCTACAATTGTAGGTTAATGGGTCTCTGTAAAATAGCCCCAATGTGTACGGTGTGGGTGAGAAAGAGGGATAACATAGAACGAGTGTGAAGGATGGTCGGCGTAGTCTCAATGGGCCAGTGGTTGCTATGCTGTATCTCCAAAGAAAACTATCACAATGTTTAAAACCCTTTTGGACAGCTACATGGATAGCATGGGTTTAGAGGCCAAACACAGGCAGGTGGGACTAGTGTAGATGGGGCTTGTCGGTCGGCATGGGCGAGAGTGTTGGGTTGATGTGCCTGCTTCCACACATTGGAAGGCATGGACAGGCAACGTTTAGTATTGGGGCCCTTCTTCAGACTCAACCCTAACTGGATATTGGTTCCGTATCCAGTATGAGAGGTTCCAACCTGAAATGTAGCCTGCCTGTTCCCTCCACAGATAATTTAGTTTCATTTTGTTCAGTTTTTTAGTGTACACAGCATGGAAACAGGCTCTTCGGCCCACCGAGTCCACACGGATCCGCGAACACCTGCACACTAGCACTATCCTACACACCAGAGACAAATATTTTATGGAAGCCAATTAACCTACAAACCTGCATGTCTTTACAGTGTGGGAGGAAACGGAGCACCCGGAGAAAACTCATGCGGTCATGGGAGAACGTACAAACTCTACAGACAGCACCCAGAGTCAGGATGGAACTGGGGTCTCTCACGCTGTAAGGCAGCAACTCTACCGCTGTGCCTCCTTGATCTGCTGAGCTCCTCCAACACATTGAGTTTAGGCGGAAGACTGTACATCTTCTAGCATCAAGGAACCTAGGTTTTATTCCTCACATCTGTTCTGAGATGATCTGGACAAGCTGATATTCCTTCCAATCTCCTTCCAGGTTGTGCTTCGACATGGCTCTCTGGATAACGACCGGGGACCTGTTTTGGTTGATCACCTGGAGAGGAAGGGAAAAAGTATTTACTTCAGACGCTAGGTGTATTGAGACAAGACGAGATAAAAGAGACATTTATTTGTCACATGTACCAATTGGTACAGTGAAATGTGTGGTCACCATACAGCCATACGAATAGAAAAGAGCACAGAACATGATAGCCTTCAAAGTTTCCACTGTGAGGGAAGGCACCAAAGTTCAGTCATCCTCTTGTTCACCTGTGGTCGGGGGGGGGGGGCTCCCGAACCCCTCGCTGTCGCCACTACAGGCGGCCCGATTCTCAGGCCCTCTCGCCGGAATGCTGGAACTCCAACGTCGGAACGGGAGAACAACCTCAGGAGCTTGGACATCTGAATCGGTATAAAGTAGTATCTGAGCCGTGGAAGAATGCCATGCACGTACCACAATGCTTTTGTACACAATCCCATTGCCATTCTCGAGACTGACGTGGATGATGCAATTTTCCTCTTTCTGCTTGATGTACTCCGGAAGTGGCGCTGTGGAGCTGCAGGAAGTCCCCGAGATGGTGGGCTTGTGGTCCTTGGAATTGTGGGGGCAGGAGACAACCATGAAATGGTGCCGATCAATGACGAGACTCCCGAAGAGGCCGTGTCCATTGAGTGGGCAGATGAGCAAGATGATAATGATTAATTCGGCTGGAAAACAAAACAGTAAGTATAGGTATTTAGATATTTCCAATCCAACTTTCCAGTTCTATCATCAAGCCAGACTGCTCACATCCTCTATATAGACAGATAGACAGATAGCACAATGGGCTAAGAGCACGGCTGGCGACCGGAAGGTAGCCGGTTCAAATCCCGCTTGGAGTGCATACTGTCGTTGTGTCCTTGGGCAAGACACTTCACCCACCTTTGCCTGTAATGGAATGTAATTACGGCGGCAGGCGCGGGCACACCGCGACGCCCTGTGTCTCCCTTTCAAGGGAGATGCTAAAAATGCATTTCGTTGTCTCTGTACTGTACACTGACAATGACAATAAATTGAATCATTTCATTTCATTTCATTTATATAGGATGAGTGGTGATCTTATGAACATGTTTAAAATCATGAGATTTGTTGCTGCCTCACAGATCCAGAGACCAGGGTTCGATCCTGAACTCAGGAGCTGTCCATGCGCAGTTTGTACATTCGCCCTGTGAACACGTGGCTTTCCTCCGGTTTCAAGAGTCAAGATGTTTTATTGTCATATCCCATTTCCTCTCACATCCCAAAGATGTGCAGGGTTATTGGGTATTTAGGTTCCCCAAATTGTCCTTAGTGTGTAGCATAGAACTAATGAATGGGGTGATCGCTGGTTGGCACGGCTTCAGTGGGCCGAATGGTCTGTTTCTCTAAGGTAAACTAAACTAAATATTGGTGTGATGCACTGGCAACATGCAAAGCTTCACTTGTACAGTATTGCTTCTGCATAACACAATGATTGCTTAAAAAGCAGCCAAGTCTTATTTGGTCTTTACAGATACAGTGCGGAAACAGGCTCTTCGGCCCAACGAGTCCACACTGACCAGCGATCCCCACACACAATCCTACTCACCATGGACAATTTACGACTTGCAGCAGCCAATTAACCTCCAAACCTGCACGTCTTTGGAATGTGTGAGGAAGCCGGAGCACCCGGGGAAAACCCACGTGGTCACAGGGAGAATGTAAACTCAGTACAGGCAGCACCCATGGTCAGGATCGAACACGGGTCTCTGGCGCTGTAAGGCAGCAACTCTACCGCTGCGCCACAAAGTGCTGGAATAGGTCAGCTCACTCCATAGATCTCAGCTTCACTTTATCCTTCCTCAGGATCCACACGCTCAAATAAAGCTCCTCCACTTACGTGACCTCCACTAAGGATCACAAACCTGCCTTTCTCCAGACTAGGCCCCTCAGCGACTGCGGAGTTACTCCAGCACTTTGTCTGGAGTAACTGAGTGAGTGAGCGAGAGTGGGTGAGTGAGGGTGAAGTGAGTGAGAGTAAGTGTGAGCGGGTGAGTGAGAGTGGGTGAGAGAGTAAATGAGTGAGAGTGGGGGTGAGTTAGTCAGAGAGTGTGTCAGTGAGAGGGTTAGTGTCGGTGAGTGGGTAAGAATGGGTGAGTGAAGAGTGAGTGAGAGACAGGGTGGGAGTGAGTGTTTGGGAGAGTGAGAGTAAGTGAAGAATGATAGTGGATGAGAGTGAGTGTGGGTGAGTGAGTGAAGAATGAGAGTGAGTGAGGGTGTAGAGTGCGTGAGATTGAGTGGGTGAGTGAGAGCAGTGGGTGGGTGAGTGAGTGAGTATGACTGAGTGTGTGAAGAGTGAGTGGGTGAGATTGGTTGAGCGTGAGTGAGTGGATGAGTTAGTTCATCAGTGGTTGAGAGAAAGTGAGTTAGTGTGAGTGAGTGAGAGACTGAGAGGGTGACTGAATGAGAGTGATTGAGATTGAGTGAGAGGGAGTGAGTGAGAGTGGGTGAGTGAGTGAGTTAGTGTGAGAGAGTGGGTGGGAGTGTGGGTGAGTGAGTGAAGAGTGAGTGAGAGTGATTGCATCAGTGATTAAGTGGGAGAGAATGAGTGAGTGTGGGTGAGTGAGACTGAGAGGGTGAGTGAGATTCAGTGAGTGTGGGTGAGTGAACGAGTGAGTGGGTGGGTGAGTGAGAATGAGAGAGTGAGTGAGTGGATGTAGGGTGGGTGAGTGAGAGTGGGTGTGAAAGTGAGTGATTGTGTGAGTTAGTGAGTGAGAGGGTGAGTGACAGTGTGGGTGAGTGAGTGGGTAAGGGAGTGCGTGATTGTGTCAGTGAGAGCGAGTGGGCAAGTGGAGAAGTGTGAGAGGAGAGTGAATGTATGTGGATTTTGAGTGGGTGAGTGAAGAGTGTGTGGGTGAGTGCATAGCGAAGGTGAGTTGGAGAGTGAGTGAGTAGTAGGTGAGTGAGAGATACCCGGACATGGCGTCGAAGGACGAGATGCCGAAGCAAAAAAGTGGAAGCCAAATAACCGAACGGAAACAACGCTGAATAACCAAAAGGGGTGCAAGGCCGAAAAGCCAAATAACCCAACTGAAATAATGTTGAAAAGCCAAATGACTGAAAGGGCGAGACGCCTCAAAGCCAACTAACCGAACGGAAACTACGACGAAAAGCCAACTCACTGAAAGGGCTGATCGCAGAAAAGCCAAATAATCGAAAGGGCCGGATGTCTAAAAGCCAACTCACCGAACGGACGCATCGCCAAATGACGGACATAACGTCGCTGGGGGGGGGGGGGGGGGGTCTTGTCAGCGATTGGTCCAGACCCCCGCGCCCATCACAATACTAGCCGGGGGAAACGGGAGGGTGGGATTTTCCGTCGCTGATTTTGGACTTTCCAAAATATAAAATAAAACCCCGTGTGATTGGAACTTTAGGTTGATTTGACAAATTATTAATCCAAATTGGTTCCATCGATATTTACACCAACTGTAACAATTATATTTTGACTTCCACAATACATTTACATACACTACCGTGCATCATGAAGGCCACTGGTCCTTTCGGGTGTGAATTGAGAAACCAGATGAAAAAAATATGACTTTTTTTAAAGAATATCTTAGCTCCCTGAGTTAGTTCAGTGATATGAGTAAGTGTGAATCGGCATGAGTTAGTGTCAGCGTGTATGCACGAGAGACGAGAAGTGCATGCACGAGAGACGAGACGCGCTGCGCTGCCTCGGGTCTTTATTCCCAGTAAGCAGAATTCGTCCAACTTCAGTGGACGCCCAGCTGAGGTGGAGGTCACCCATGGCCCGACAGTGCTGACCCCGGGAAGAGAGTGCGGGCAGTCCTGAAGGATGCGCTCCTTCGGGCCGCTTACAGCACGGGACAGGCAGCATCTCTGGAGAGAAGGAATGGGTGACGATTCGGGTCGAGACCCATTAGAGTGAACTGAGCTCTCGTTGGTGAGAGTACTTGTGATTATCTGAAGAAGGGTTTCTACCCAAAACGTCACCCATTCCTTCTACCCAGAGATGATGTCTGTCCAGCTGAGTTACTCCAGCATTTTGTGTCTATTTGTCAGTGTGAACCAGCATCTGCAGCACATAGAAAATAGGTGCATGAGGAGGCCATTCGGTCCTCTGAGCCAGCACCGCCATTCATTGTGACAATGGATGATCATCCACAATCAATACCTCGCATCTGCCTCCTCCCCATATCCCTTGATTCCACTAGCCCCAAGAGCTCTATCTAACTCTTAAATCCATCCAGTGATTTGGCCCCCACTGCCCTCTGTGGCATGGAATTCCACAAATTCACAGCTCTCTGGGTGAAAAGGTTTTTTCTCACCTCAGTCCTAAATGGCCTCCCCTTTATTCTAAGACTGTGGCCCCTGGTTCTGGACTCACCCAACATTGGGAACATTTTTACTACATCTAGCCTGTCCAGTTCTTTTATAATTTTATATGTATCTATAAGATCCCCCTCGTCCTTCTAAACTCCAGTGAATACAAGCCTAGTCTATTCAATCTTTCCTCATATGACAGTCCCGCCATCCCAAGAATCAATCTTGTGAACCTATGCTGCACTGCCTCAGTCACAAGGATGTCCTTCCTCAAATTAGGAGACCAAAACTGCACAATACTCCAGATGTCTTACCAGAGCCCTATACAACTGCAGAAGAACCTCTCAACTCCGATACTGAAATCATCTTGATATGAAGGCCAACATTCCATTAGCTTTCTTCACTGCCTGCTGTACCTGCACGCCAACTTTCAGTGAGCGGTGTGTCCAAATGCCCTATTATTACCTCTTTAATAATTGACTCCAGCATCTTTCCCACCACCGAAGACCTTGTGTAATTCCCCATTTTCTCTCTCACTACTTTCTTGAAAAGTGGGATATCATTTTCTATCCTACAATCCAAAGGAACTGATCCTGAATCTATTGAACATTGGAAAATGATCACCAAGCACCTTCCCACACAAGACTGCCTGGAGCTGGAGGGTGACACTGGGCACTCTGAAACCGAACACCAAGATGTAAGCGGCCGAAGGAGCGTATCCTTCAGGACAGCCTGCACTCTCTTCCCGGGGTCTTCTTGTCTGGCCATGGCCAGGGCACCCACCTTAGCTGGGGGTCCACGGAAGTTGGAAGAATTCTACTTACTGTGAATAAAGACCCGAGGCAGCGCAGCACGGACACAATAGACAATAGGTGCAGGAGTAGGCCATTAGGCCCTTCGAGCCAGCACCGCCATTCAATGTGATCATGGCTGATCATCCCCAATCAATACCTCGTTCCTGCCTTCTCCCCATATCCCCTGACTCCGCTATTGTTATGAGCCCGATGTAGCTCTCCCTTGAAAGCATCCAGAGAACCTGCCTCCACCACCCTCTGAGGCAGAGAATTCCACTCTCTGTGATAAAAAGTGTTTGCTCGTCTCTGTTCTAGATGTTTGTTATTTAGCTTTTTGGCGATGCGCTCGTTCGTTGAGTTGGCTTTTAGATGTCCCGCCCTTTTGGTTATTTGGCTTTTTGGCGATCTGCCCTTTCTGTCAATTGGCTTTTTGTCACCGTTTACATTCGGTTAGTTGGCTTTTAGGAGTCTCGCCCTTTCGGTTATTTGGCTTTTCGGCCTTGCATCCGTTCGATTATTTGGCTTTTCGGCCTTGTGCCCTTTCGGTTATTTGGCTTTTCGGCATCGTTTCCTTTCGGTTAGTTGGCTTTTTGGCGTCGTTTCCGTGTGATTATTTGGCTTCCACTTCTTTGCGTCGACATCTCGTCCTTCGATGCCACGTCCGCACACGGAGTGAGAGTGAATGGGAAAGGGAGAGAGTGAATGAGAGTGAGTGAGTTGAGAGTGTGGGTGAGTGAGTGAGTGCGAGTGGGTGAGTGACAGTGAGTGGGTGAGTGAGTGAGAGAGTGAATGAAGTGTGAGTGAGAGTGTGAGTGATTAAGGGTGAGTGAGAGTGTGTGTGTGAGAATTGAGCACTCACACCAACATTGTCCCTGAATAAAAGGAATAAAAGGACAGAAAAGCTATAAAAGTCACCTTCCAGATAGTTGGGACCGCTCATCATCTGCGACGGCTCCACCGGTCCCTCCATGACACAGATCTCATTTACAAATGTACACACAAAATAACCGTTCTCTATAAAGCTGACCAGAATTTGGAGATAAGTGCAATATCATTGGTGACCAACACCCCCTTTCAGCTGTCCTTTGTTGAAGGTGGGTCTAGTTCTGCATATCCAAGAGGAGATTAAATTATTAGGCAGGGAGGGAGGGAGGGGGAAATAGACAGGAAACATTTGCCTAGGAGTTCAAAAAGGCCAATCCAAACACTTTCTAAAAGCGTTCATCATCTGGCCACTGACTGGAGAGAGGGTGGTTCACTAGTTTGAATGTGGCCCTGCAGGAAACAAAGCCAAACAACCACATTTAGTCAACGAGTTGGCCGATACATTTCCTAGCTGACTGCAGTTCTTCCTCAGGATGAAGTCAAAGTTCGCAGAGGGGCCTACCGCACAATAGATGTTGCCGCCATCTGGAATGACCAACTCCGGGGAAGAAGAGATAAAAAACAATGAGTACATTTCCAAACGTAGACTGGGCGACCATTTCTCTTGAACACTAGGCCTACGAGGCCTACCTGATCACCCGTCTGATAAACATTATAATGGTCCTCTGTTATCACGTGTACAGAGTGCACAGTGAAATTTGATTTACCATACAGTCACACCAAAAAAGCACTAAGATGCAAAAGTACTTAAAGATTAAACATAAACAGCCACCGCAACGGGATGTGAGAATTCCCAGGGCACACAGCATAAGCAGAGATCCACAGCAATCAGTTCAATGTCTGGGCCACACACACGCTTCTTCACCGTGATGTGACCAGAATTGTACGTACCGCTATCACTTTCTCTGCAGTCCCTGTCCGCCGTACAGTCAGAAAATCATCCACTATCGCACCAGACTCTGGGATGTTCTCATGGTGCCATGACTCCGTAAACACCAAGATCACTGCACACATGGCACTCCCTCCGAGTCCTCACCAGTGCAGGCAGCATATCCTTCTTGTTTTTTTTCAACGACCTCAGCATCAAGGAACCTATGTTTTATTCCTCACATCTGTCTTCTGAGAGGAGTTGTTGTTCACCCGTGGTCGGGGGGCTCCCGAACCCCTCGCTGTCGCCACTAAAGGCGGCCCGATGTTCAAGCCCTCAATGCTAGAACTCCGACGTCGGAACGGGAGAACAACCTCAGGGGCTTGGACATCTGAATCGGTATAAAGTAGTATCTGAGCCGTGGAAGAATGCCCTGCAAGTACCACAATGCTTTTGTACACCTTGCCATTGCCGTTCTCGAGACTGACGTGGATGATGCAATTTTCCTTGTTCTGCTTGTTGTACTCCGGAAGTGGCGCTGTGGAGCTGCAGGAAGTCCCCGAGATGGTGCACTTGTGGTCCTTGGGATTGTGTCGCCACTACAGGCCACCCGATGTTCAGGCCCTCTCACCGGGATGCTGAAACTCCGATGTCGGAACGGGAGAACCTCAGGGGCTTGGACATCCGAATCGGCCATTTCCTACAGGAGTCCGCGGCTCCCGAAGTCCACAGGCCATACTGGGTGGAGATTCACCCTGGCGACCCACGGCAAAAAGGTCCCAGGAGTCTCGGGCGAGTCTGTTGGGCGAGTATCGAGTGACGTGGAGCTGCAGGAAGTCCCCAAGGTGGTGCGCTTGTGGTCCTTAGGATTGTGGGGGCAGGTAGACAAGCATGAAACAGTGCCGATCAATGACGAGACTCCCGAAGAGGCCGTGTCCATTGAGTGGGTAGATGAGCAAGATGATAATTATTCATTCGGCTGGAAAACAAAACTGTAAGGATAGGTATTTAGATATTTCCAATCCAACTTTCCAGTTCTATCATCAAGCCAGACTGCTCCCATCCTCTATATAGGATGAGTGGTGATCTTATAAACATGTTTAAAATCATGAGATTTGTTGCTGCCTCATAAATCCAGAGACCAGGATTCGATCCTGACCTCAGGAGCTGTCCATGCGCAGTTTGTACATTCGCCCTGTGAACACGTGGGTTTCCTCCGGTTTCAAGAGTGAAGAATGTTTTATTGTCATATCCCATTTCCTCTCACATCCCAAAGATGTGCAGGGTTATTGGTTATTTAGGTTCCGTAAATTGTTCTTAGTGTGTAGCAGAGAACTACTGAATGGGGTGATCGCTGGTCGGCATGGATTTAGTGGGCCGAAGGGACTGATTCTCTAAGGTAAACTAAACTAAAAATTGGTGTGACACATTTGCAACATGCAAAACTTCACTTGTACTGTATTGCTTCTGCATAACTCAACGACTGCTTAAAAAGCAGTCGTCTTATTTGTGCGACTTTGCAGATACAGTGCGGAAACAGGCTCTTAGGACCACCGAGTCCACAACGACCAGCGATCCCCACACACTATCCTACACACCATGGACAATTTACGACTTGCAGCAGCCAATTAACCTACCAACCCTGCACGTCTTTGGAATGTGGGAGGAAGCTGGAGCACCCGGGGAAAACCCACGTGGTCACAGGGAGAACGTAAACTCCGTACAGGCAGCACCCGTGGTCAGGATCGAATACAGGTCTCTGGCAGCAACTCTACCGCTGCACCACAAAGTACTGGAATAAGTCAGCACCCTCCATAGATCTCAGCTTCACGTTATCCTTCCTCAGGATCCACATGCGCAATCAAAACTCCTCCACTTATGTGACCTCCACTAAGGATCATAAACCTGCCTTTCTTCAGACCAGGCACCCCGGCGACTAAGAGTGAGTGAGATTGTGAGTGTGTCGGTGATTGAGTGGGTGAGGGTGAGTGAGAGTGGGTGAGCGAGTGGAAAGTGAGCAAGATAGAGTGGGTGAGTGAGAGTGAATGAATTAGGGAGCGAGAGTGTCAGTGAGAGAGTGGGTGAATGAAGAGTGAGTGAGAGTGAGTAAATGAAGAGTGAGTTGATAAGAGTGGGTGAGTGAAGAATGAGAGAGTGAGTGAGAGCGTGTGGTTGAGTGAGTGAGTATGACAGTGGATGAGTGAGTTTGTGAAAGAGAGAGAGTGAGCAATGAGTGAGTGAGATTGGGTGAGAGTGGATGAGTGAGTGAGTGCATCAGTGATTGAGTGAGAGAATGAGTTAGTGTGAGAGAGAAGAGTGAGAGACAGGGTGAGTGAGAGTGTGAGAGAGAGGGAGCATGAGTGAGTGAGAGTCAGTGTGAGTGACAGTGTGTGGGTGAATGAAGAGAATGAGAGTGAGAGTGAGTAGGTGAGTGAGGTGGGTGGGTGTGTGTGTGAGTGAAGAGTTAGTGTGAGTGAGTGATTGCATCTGATTGAGTGGGAGAGAATGAGTGAGTTAGTGTGAGTGGGTGAGTAAGAGTGAATGGCTGAGTGAGAGACGGTGAGTGAATGGGATTCAGTGAGAGATGGAGTGAGTGAGTGAGTGAGAGTGAGTGAATGAGATTGAATGAGAGTGGGTGAGTGAGTGAGCCAGTGTGAGTGAGAGTTTGTGGGTGATTGAAGAGGGAGAGAGAGTGAGTGATTGAGAGCGAGTGAATGAGTGAATGGGTGATAGAGAGTGAGTGAGTGAGTTGGTCAGTGAGTGGGTGGGTGAGTGAGACTGAGTGAGTGAGAATGAGTTAGAGTGAGTGCAAGTCAGTGAGTGAATGTAGGGTGAGAGTGAAGAGTGATAGTGAGTGGTTGAGAGAATGGGTGTGAAAGTGGGTGAGTGAGTGTGACAGTGGGTGAGTGGGAGTGAGTGAAGAGTGAGAGAGTGAAAACGAGTGGGTGAGTGAGAGTGAGAGAGCATTAATAGGTACAGGAGGAGGCCATTCGGTCCTTCAAGCCAGCACCGCCATTCTTTGTGATCATGGCTGATCGTCCCCAATCAATAGCCCGTGCCTGCCTTCTCCCCATATCCCTTGATTCCACTAGCCCCAAGAGCGCTATCTAACTCTCTTAAATCCATCCAGTGATTTGGCCTCCACTGCCCTCTGTGGAGGGAGAGGAGCCCGAGGTCGTGGTACATATAGGTACCAATGACATAGGTAGAAAAAGAGAAGAGGTCCTGAAAGGAGAATTTAGGGAATTAGGAGGAGGGTTAAGGAGAAGGACCGCAATGGTAACAATCTCGGGATTACTGCCTGTGCCACACGCCAGAGAGTAGGAATGGAGCGAGGTGGAGGATAAATGATTGGCTGATTCAAGTTTCTGGATCATTGGGACTCTTTTGTGGAAGGTGTGACCTGTACAAAAAGGACGTGTCGCACTTGAACCCGAGGAGGACCAATATCCTGGCGGGGAGATTTGCAAAGGCTACCGCGGAGACTTTAAACTAGAACGGTTGGGGGGAGGAACTCAAATATAGGAAGCTAGTAGACAGAGTGTGAGGCAGGAGGCAGCGAAAGGAAGCAATCAGACCCAACATATAGGGGGAAAGAAGAAAAAAATAATAAACAGAATAAGAGGTGTTCTTAAATGTGAGCAGAGAGACAGAGGGGTGTAAAATGGGGGTAGAAGCAATAGGTAGCAAGGTGAAAAGTAGAAGTGGCAGGCAGACAAATCCAGGGCAAAAATCAAAAAGGGCCAATTTTCAACATAATTGTATAAGGGGTAAGAGCGTTGTAAAAACAAGCCTGAAGGCTTTGTGTCTCAATGCAAGGAGCATTCGTAATAACGTGGATGAGTTGAATGTGCAGATAGCTATTAATGATTATGATATAGTTGGGATCACGGAGACATGGCTCCAGGGTGACCAAGGCTGGGAGCTGAACATCCAGGGATATTCAATATTCAGGAGGGATACAGAAAGGAAAAGGAGATGGGGTTGCGTTGCTGGTTAGAGAGGAGATTAACATAGAAACATAGAAATTAGGTGCAGGAGTAGGCCATTCGGCCCTTCGAGCCTGCACCGCCATTCAATATGATCATGGCTGATCATCCAACTCAGTATCCCGTACCTGCCTTCTCTCCATACCCTCTGATCCCCTTAGCCTTAACTCCCTCTTAAATATAGCCAATGAACTGGCCTCGACTACCCTCTGCGGCAGAGAGTTCAAGAGATTCACCACTCTCTGTGTGAAAAAAGTTCTTCTCATCTCGGTTTTAAAGGATTTCCCCCCTTATCCTTAAGCTGTGACCCCTTGTCCTGGACTTCCCCAACATCGGGAGCAATCGATGTTGCAATGGAAAGGAAGGAAGGATGAACTACAACAATTGTTCATCCCAGTTTGGCAAAAGAATAAATCAAGGAAGGTAGTGCATCCGTGGATAACAAGGGAAATCAGGGATAGTATCAAAACCAAAGATAAAGTATACAAATTAGCAAGAAAAGGCAGCCTACCAGAGGACTTGGTGAAATTCAGAATCCAGCAGAGGAGGACAAAGGGCTTAATTAGGAAAGGGAAAATAGATTATGAAAGAAAACCGGCAGGGAACATAAAAACTGACTGCAAAAGTTTATATAGATATGTGAAGAGAAAGAGATTAGTTAAAACAAATGTAGGTCCATTGCAGTCAGAAACAGGTGAGTTGATCATGGGGAACAAGGATATGGCGGACCAATTGAATAACTACTTTGGTTCCATCTTCACTAAGGAAGACATAAATAATCTGCCGGAAATAGCAGGGGACCGCGGGTCAAATGACATGGAGGAACTGAGTGAAATCCAGGTTAGCGGCGAAGTGGTGTTAGGTAAATTGAATGGAATAAAGGCCGATAAATCCCCAGGGCCAGATAGGCTGCATCCAAGAGTACTTAAGGAAGTAGCCCCAGAAATAGATTCTGAAGTAGTTCCTGAGGATTGGAGGGTAGCTAACGTAACCCCATTTTTAAAAAAGGGACGGAGAGTGGTGTTGGGTAAATTGAATGGATTAAAGGCTGATAAATCTCCAGGGCCAGATAGGCTGCATCCCAGAGTATTTAAGGAAGTAGCTCCAGAAATAGTGGATGCATTAGTAATAATCTTACAAAACTCTTTAGATTCTGGAGTAGTTCCTGAGGATTGGCGGGTAGCAAACGTAACCCCATTTTTTAAGAAGGGAGGGAGAGAAAAAACGGGGAATTACAGACCAGTTAGTCTAACATCGGTAGTGGGGAAACTGCTAGAGTTAGTTATTAAAGATGGGATAGCAGCGCATTTGGAAAGTGGTTAAATCATTGGACCTGGGTGTCATGGTACACCAGTCATTGAAAGTAGGTATGCAGGTGCAGCAGGCAGTGAGGAAAGCGAATGGTATGTTAGCTTTCATAGCAAAAGGATTTGAGTATAGGATCAGCAAGGTTCTACTGCAGTTGTACAGGGTCTTGGTGAGACCACACCTGGAGTATTGCGTACAGTTTTGGTCTCCAAATCTGAGGAAGGACATTCTTGCCATAGAGGGAGTGCAAAGAAGGTTCACCAGACTGATTCCTGGGATGTCAGGACTGTCTTATGAAGAAAGACTGGATAGACTTGGTTTATACTCTCTAGAATTTAGGAGACTGAGAGGGGATCTTATAGAAACTTACAAAATTCTTAAGGGGTTGGACGGGCTAGATGCAGGAAGATTGTTCCCGATGTTGGGGAAGTCCAGGACAAGGGGTCACAGCTTAAGGATAAGGGGGAAATCCTTTAAAACTGAGATGAGAAGAACTTTTTTCACACAGAGAGTGGCGAATCTCTGGAACTCTCTGCCGCAGAGGGTAGTTGAGGCCAGTTCATTGGCTATATTTAAGAGGGAGTTAGATGTGGCCCTTGTGGCTAAGGGGATCAGAAGGTATGGAGAGAAGGCAGGTTCGGGATACTGAGTTGGATGATCAGCCATGATCATATTGAATGGCGGTGCAGGCTCGAACGGCCGAATGGCCTACTCCTGCACCTAATTTCTATGATTCTATGAGAGAGAAAACAGACCAGTTAGTCTAACATCGGTATTGGGGAAACTGCGAGAGTCAGTTATTAAAGATGGGATAGCAGCGCATTTGGAAAGTGGTTAAATCATTGGACAAATTCAGCATGGATTTACAAAAGGTAAATCATGTCTGACGAATCTTATAGAATTTTTCGAGGATGTAACTAGTAGAGTGGATAAGGGAGAACCAGTGGAGGTGTTATATCTGGACTTTCCGAAGGCTTTCGATAAGGTCCCACATAAGAGATTAGTATACACACTTAAAGCACGCGGTATTAGGGGTTCAGTATTGATGTGGACAGAGAACTGGTTGGGAAACAGGAAGCAAAGAGTAGGAGTAAACGGGTCTTTTTTAGAATGGCAGGCAGTGACTAGTGGGGTACTGCAAAGCTCAGTGCTGGGAACCCAGCTATTTACAATATATATTAATGATTTGGACGAGGGCATTGAATGCAACATCTCCAAGTTTGCGGATGACACGAAGCTGGGGTGCAGGGTTAGCTGTGAGGTGGATGCTAGGAGGCTGCAAGGTGACTTGAATAGGCTGGGTGAGTAGGCAAATGCATGGCAGATACAGTATAATATGGATAAATGTGAGGTTATCCACTTTGGTGGCAAAAACAGGAAAGTAGACTATTATCTAGATTAGGAAAAGGGGAGATGCAACGAGACCCAGGTGTAATGGGACACGAGTCATTGAAAGTAGGCATGCAGGTGCACCAGGCAGTGAAGAAAGCGAATGGTATGCTAGCATTCATAGCAAAAGGATTTGAGTATAGGATCAGGGATGTTCTGCAATTGTACAGGGTCTTGGTGAGACCACAGCTGGAGTATTGCGTACAGTTTTGGTCTCCAAATCTGAGGAAAGACATTCTTGCCATAGAGAATGATTACTAGACTGATTCCTGGGATGTCAGGACTTTCATATGAAGAAAGACTGGATAGACTCGGCTTGTACTCGCTAGAATTTAGAAGATTGTGGCGGGATCTTATATAAACTTCTAAAATTTTTTAGGGGTTGGACAGGCTAGGTGCAGGAAGATTGTTCCTGGACAAGTGGTCACAGTTTAACGATAAAGGGGAAATCCTTTAGGACCGAGATGAGAAAAACATTTTTCACACAGAGTGGTGAACCTCTGGAACTCTGCCACAGAAGGTAGTTGAGGGATCATAGGGTATGGAGAGAAGGCAGGTACAGGATACTGAGTTGGATGATCAGCCATGGTCATATTGAATGGCGGTGCAGGCTTGAAGGGTCGAATGGCCTCTATTCCTGCACCTATTTTCTATGTAATTCCTCAAATTTGCAACTCTCTGGGTGAAAAGTTTTTTTCCTCACCTCAGTATTAATTGTCTCCCCTTTATTCTACGACTGTGGCCCTTGGTTCTGGACTCGCCCAACTTTGGGAACATTTTTCCTACATCTAGCCTGTCCAGTTCTTTTATAATTTTATACGTTTCTATAACATCCCCCTCATCCTTCTAAACTCCAGTGAATACAAGCCTAATCTTTTCAATCTTTCCTCATATGACAGTCCCGCCATCCCAGGGATCAATCTCGTGAACTTATGCTGCACTGCCTCAATCACAAGGATGTCCTTCCTCAAATTAGGAGACCAAAACTGTACACAATACTCCAGATGTGGTCTTACCAGAGCCCTATACAACTGCAGTAGAACCTCTCAACTCCTATACTGAAATCCTCTTGTTATAAAGGCCAACATTCCATTAGCTTTCTTCAATGCCTGCTGTACCTGCACGCCAACTTTCAGTGACCGCTGTACAAGGACGCCCAGGTCTCGCTGTACCTCCCCCTTACCTAACCTAACCCCATTGAGATAATAATCTGCCCCCTTGTTTTTGCCACCAAAGTGGATAACCTCACATTTATCTATATTATACTGCATCTGCCACGCATCTGTCCACTCACTCAACCTGAACAGGTCACCCTGCAATCTCCTAACATCCTCTTCACAGTTCACACTGCCACCCAGCTTTGTGTCATCCGCAAACGTGCTAGTGTTGCTCCTAATTCCCTCTTCCAAATCATTAATATACTGTATATGGTAAACAGCTGCAGCCCCAACACCGAGCCTTGCGCCACTCCACTTGTCACTGCCTGCCATTCTGAAAAGGACCTGATCACTCCTACTCTTTGCTTCCTGTCTGCCAACCAATTTTCTATCCGTCAACTTCCTACCCCCAAAATCATGTGCTCTAATTTCAGTCACCAGTGTCTCGTGCAGGACCTTATCAAAGGCTTTCTGAAAGCCTAGGTGCACTACATCCACTGGCTACCCTTCATTCATTTTACTTGTCACATCCTCAAAAAGATTCGCCAAGCACAATATTCCTTTCATAAATCCATGCTGACTTGGACTAATCCCGTTACTGTTATGCAAATACCCCATTATTACCTCTTTAATAATTGACTCCAGCATCTTTCCCACCACCAAAATCAGGCTAACTGATCTGTAATTCCTCATTTTCCTTTCTTGAAAAGTGGGATAAGATTAGCTATCCCACAATCCACAGGAACTGATCCTGAATCTATTGAACATTGGAAAATGATCACCAAGTACCTTCCCACACAAGACTGCCCGGGGCTGGAGGGTGACACTGGGCACTCTGAACCCGAGCACCAAGATGTAAGCGGCCGAAGGGGTGTATCCCTCAGGACAGCCCACACTCTCTTCCCGGGGTCAGTGCTTTCCGGCCACGGCCGCCCTCCACCTCAGCTGGGGGACCACGGAAGTTGGAAGAATTCTTCTTACTGGGAATAATGGCCTGAGGCAGCGCGGACACAATAGACAATAGACAATAGGTGCAGGAGGAGACCATTCAGCCCTTTGAGCCAGCACCGCCATTCAATTTGATCATGGCTGATCATCCCCAATCAGTACCTCGTTCCTGCCTTCTCCCCATATCCCCTGACTCCGCTATTTTTAAGAGCCCTATCTAGCTCTCTCTTGAAAGCATCCAGAGAACCTGCCTCCACCACCCTCTGAGGCAGAGAATTCCACAAACTTACTACTCTCTGTGAGAAAAAGTGTTTGCTCGTCTCCATTCTAAATTACTTACTCCTTATTCTTAAACTGTGGCCCCTGGCTCTGGACTCCCCCAACATCGGGAACATGTTTCCTGCCTCTAGCGTGTCGAAACCCTTAACAATCTTATATGTTTCAATGAGATACCCGCTCATCCTTCTAAGCTCCAGAGTGTACAAGCCCAGTTTCTCCATTCTCTCAGCATATGACAGTCCTGGCAACCCCAGAATTAAACTTGTAAACCTACGCTGCACTCCCTCAATATCAAGAATGTCCCTCCTCAAATTAGGGGACCGAAACTGCACTTCGGAGTCACGTGAGTGACTACGTGAAGAAGACCCCGTCCGTGCGCATGTGCGTCATATCGTCGTTCGCATGGCGGTAGCACTGGACTGGCAAGAATGTGGCTGCTTGCCACCGGTAAGTCAAACTAAGAAGGTAAGGTTTCTATTTCTATTTCTTAGATTTTGTGCAGGAACCTCTTTTACAGAGGTTTCCTGCCAGTATTTCGCGATGCCGACAAGGGAACCTGTATAGCTGGTAAGTTGGGTCTGCGATTTTTTTAAAATGTCTTAAAAACGCTGGGGAATATCCCAGTTATAGTGGCACTGCAGCAGCATTAGATTTGTTCAGTGCCAGAGACCCGGGTAATTACGGGTACTTTTAAATAAAAAGTTATTCTCAGAGGAGTGGGTTCCTCTGGAGGCTCTGTTTAAAGAACGGCTATCTCTATTACCGTGAGGGTTTCCCTCCAGTAATAGATATAAATGGTGGGGTTCCCTGCTATAGTGGGGTAAAACTGTTCAGACGGTTAACCCTATATACCGGCAGGTTTGCCCTCCGGTAATAGATATAGATATGGGGTTCCCCGATATGGGGAGAAAACCGATTTGATGGTCAGCCCCAGTACCGGCAGGGTTCCCCTCCGGTAAAATATACAAATGCTGATGTTCCCAGGGTAGGAAAATCCATTACCAAGACGGTTTCCACACTACAGCGGTCCACAGGATATGGGATCAAAACTAACCTCAAAGGTCAGCATTAGTGCTGGGAGGGTTGCCCTCCAAGTAAATTATAAAAATCTTTGTTTTAAGGTTGGTTAGGATGGGAATTATAATGGAGAAGATGCTCCATCTAGACACACTAGGAAGTGTGTAAGCATGGCTATGGATGAGCCTGCACTAGCAGCACCTTGGAATAGGGATGCTTATTTGAATGCCTACTATATGACAGCGTGGGCCTATGTGAGAACCCGTGCCAACAGTACCTTGGAACAGGGCTGCTTGACACTTAGTCTATGGCAGCGTGGGCCTATGGAAGAACTCACGCCAGCAGCACCTTGAGATAGGGCTGTTTGCTACCTAGTCTATGGCAGCACGAGTCTGTAGGAGTGCCCATGCCAGCAGCACCTTGAGATAGGGCTGTTTAAAATGCATGCATAGTCTATGGCATGCAGGCCTATGGGAGAGCCAGCGTCAGCAGCACCTTATAACAGGGCTGCTTAAAGTATATGCCTAGTTTTTGCCAGTGTAGGCCTATGGAAGAGCCAGCGCCAGCAGCACCTTTTTTTGACAAGGCTGCTTCATGTTGATGCCTAGACTAATAACAGCGTTTGGCCTATGAGAGAGTCAGCGCCAGCAGCACCTTATAACAGGGCTGCTTTATATTTCACTCTAGGGGAAGGAGCAAGGGTTTATGGAAAAGCCCATGCCACTAGCACCTTGTATAGGGCTACTTAATGTGTCTCTTTTATAGAGCAGGGAGCATGCCGGGTCAGTATAAATCTGATGCCGAAGTTGAGCTATGGAGCATATCCAAGGGATAGGGCATGCGTCTAAAGTATCATGCCTGGCAGAAAGGTTGCCATCCCAACACATGCAGTCAAGCATTATAACATTTTTTAAAAAAGCCGCTGAGTCTACTATTCAGGTAAACCCCATTCAACAGGGAGAACCTGGAGGTCAAAGCCTCATTTGTATCAGCAGTAAGCGGTTCACTGAAGCTGGTGGCAGCATGAATGCAGCCAGAAGCTCCATATATTCTGCAACTAAAGTACACTTACAAGTTGGTAAGATTTAGCAGGGGCTATGACAGAAATATTTCAAATGTCATTAGAAACGGGAATAGTGCCGGAGGATTGGTGTACTGCGCATGTTGTTCCATTGTTTAAAAAGGGTTCTAAGAGTAAACCTAGCAATTATAGACCTGTTAGTTTGACGTCAGTGGTGGGAAAGTTAATGGAAAGGATACTTAGAGATAATATATATAAGCATCTGGATAAACAGGGTCTGTTTAGGAACAGTCAACATGGATTTGTGCTTGGAAGGTCATGTTTGACTAATCTTCTTGAATATTGATGAGGGTAAAGCAGTGGAAGTTGTATATATGGACTTCAGTAAGGCCTTTGACAAGGTTCCTCATGGAAGATTGGTTAAGAAGGTTCAATTGTTGGGTATTAATGGTGGAGTAGCAAGATGGATTCAACCGTGGCTGAATGGGAGATGCCAGAGAGTAATGGTGGATGGCTGTTTGTCAGGTTGGAGGCCAGTGACTAGTGGGGTGCCACAGGGATCTGTGTTCGGGCCACTGTTGTTTGTCATGTACATCAATGATCTGGATGATGGCGTGGTAAATTGGATTATTAAGTATGCATATGATACCAAGATAGGTGGTGTTGTGGATAATGAAGTAGATTTTCAAAGTCTACAGAGAGATTTATGCCAGTTGGAAGAGTGGGCTGAAAGATGGCAGATGGAGTTTAATGCTGATAAGTGTGAGGTGCTACATCTTGGCAGGACAAATCAAAATAGGATGTACATGGTAAATGGTAGCGAATTGAGGAATGCAGTTGAACAGAGGGATCTAGGAATAACTGTGCACGGTTCCCTGAAGGTGGAATCTCATGTAGATAGGGTGGTAAAGAAAGCTTTTGGTGTGCTGGCCTTTATAAATCTGAGCATTGAGTATAGAAGTTGGGATGTAATGTTCTGGAGTATGGTGTACAATACATACATAATTCTGGAGTATGGTGTACAATTTTGGTTGCCTAATTATAGGAAGGATGTCAACAAAATAGAGAGAGTACAGAGGAGATTTACTAGAATGTTGCCTGAGTTTCAGCAACTAAGTTACAGAGAAAGGTTGAACAAGTTAGGGCTTTATTCTTTGGAGCGCAGAAGGTTAAGGGGGGTCTTGATAGAGGTCTTTAAAATGATGAGAGGGATAGACAGAGTTGACGTGGATAAGCTTTTCCCACTGAGAGTAGGGAACATTCAAACAAGAGGACATGACTTGAGAATTAAGGGACAGAAGTTTAGGGGTAACATGAGGGGGAACTTCTTTACTCAGAGAGTGGTAGCTGTGTGGAATGAGCTTCCAGTGAAGGTGGTGGAGGCAGGTTCGATTTTTTATATTTAATTTTTTTTATTATTGGAGATAGGTACATGATCTATTACATCATTACTGTTACATCATTTTTAAATTGATAATATTGTCAGTTATTATTACATTGTCTCCAATACTTTTTGCATTTTTCTTCGTTTTTTTTTTATAACTAGATAGAGCTAAAGGGATAGATGAAATAGAGAGAGGGAAGAAGGAAAAAGAAAACTAAAATTAAAAAAAAAAAGGAAGAGGAGTGAAAGAGGTAATTGAAGAAGAATGGAAAAATTTGTTAGAGTTTAAAAACATCATTCGAGATATGTTCGTACATTTCGAAGTATAGCATTTCATCCAATCTTTAGTCCGGGTGCTAGTCAGGTTCCTGTGCTGAACTATTCTGACCCTTTAAGTAATCAATAAAAGGAGACCATGTTCCAACGAATAATTCCTGTTTATCCAACAGGGAAAATCTGATTCTTTCCATGTTTAAGGTCTCCGTCATTTCTATAATCCACATTTTGATTGTGGGGGCCGTAGGGCCTTTCCAAAATTTTAGGATTAATTTTTTTCCTGTTATTAAACTGTAATCGATAAAGTTTCTTTGTGTTATTCTAAGTGTTTGATTTAATTCTAATATTCCGAGTATTATTAATTTTGAGTTTGGTTCCAGTTGTGTGTTGGTTACTTTGGATATTATACTAAAAATATTTACCCAAAATTTTTTAATTTTTGTACAGTTTGTAAACATGTGCGATAACGTAGCTTCTAAATGTTGACATTTATCACATATAGGTGAGATATGTTGAAAAATTTTATGTAATTTTGTTTTGGCGTAATGTAACCTATGTATTACTTTAAATTGTATTAGAGAATGTCTCGCGTTTAGTGAACACTGATGTATGTGTTGTAGACTTTCTTCCCAAGTGTCTTTCGTTATTACCTGATTTAATTCTTTTTCCCATGCTTGTCTGTATAAGTCCGTCAAAGGAATGTCACTATCTAATAAGATATTATATATATAAGATATTAATTTTTCTGTATTAGGATGCTTATTCCAACATTCATCAAGAATCTCTGGGTTTCTATTTCGAAAATTTTTAGAATTCGATTTAACATAATCTCTGAGTTGAAGATATCTGAAATAATCATTTCCTCGAAGTCCATAAATCTGTTGCAACTCCTGAAATGTCAAAAAAGAGCCTTCCTTGTAAAGGTGTCCTATATTTTTAATTCCATTATTCTTCCATTGTGTAAAACCCCCGTCTAAACATGAAGGCTTAAACAATGAATTATTCACAATTGGAAGAAAAAGAGATAAGTTATCTAATTTTAATGTCTTTTTTAATTGTTTCCAAATTTTTATAGCACTAAATATTATAGGGTTTTCCCTATAAAATTTTCTTGTTTAATTTAGACGTAGCAAATAATATCGAACCAATATCATAAGGCATACAATCTTCCTTTTCCATTTTTAACCAGTCTGGTTGCTGGTCTATTTCTCCTAACCAGAAGTTCATATTTTTAATATTAACTGCCCAGAAATAAAACAAAAAGTTAGGTAAAACCAAGCCTCCATTATTTTTTGATTTACACAGGTGTCTTTTGCTTATCCTATGATTCTTATAATCCCAGATAAAATCATTAACAATAGAGTCCAATTTTTTAAAGAAGTTTTTTGCCAGGTATATCGGAATCGTCTGAAAAAGGTATAATATTTGCGGTTGGGAAAAAAAAAAATCATTTTTATGGCATTAATTTTACCAACCATTGAAACAGGTAATGTTTTCCAGTATTGGATATTCTTATGTAATTTATTCAATAATGGGGGGAAATTTGCTTTAAATAATGATGTATATATCTTAGTTACATAGATACCTAGATATTTAAATTTTTCATTTACTACTTTAAATGGGAATTGTTGTATTATCTGTTTATTATGTTCCCTTATTGGCATAATTTCACTTTTATTCCAATTTATTCTGTATCCTGAAAGTGCACCGAATTGGTTTATTAGTTTTAATAGGTTTGGGATACTAATTTCTGCTTTTTGTGATGTAAATTAATACGTCATCTGCATATAGAGAAATTTTATTCACTGTGTCTTTACTGTTATACCCATATATTTCCGGATGCCCCCTAATTCTTTCTGCAAGTGGCTCAATTGCAAGTGCAAATAGTAATGGAGATAACGGGCATCCTTGTCTACACCCTCTAGATAGACTGAATTTAGATGACAGTCTTTGGTTGGTAAGTATTCTGGCCGTAGGATTTGTGTATAGCAGTTTTATCCATGTGTAAAATTTCTCCCCTAGCTGCATCTTTTCCATCACCGAAAATAAATAAGGCCATTCGACCTGATCAAATGCTTTTTCAGCGTCAAGTGAGATTATTGCTAAATCTTCATTAATAATTCTCTTGGTATATATAATATTAAATAATCTTCTTAGATTATAATATGAATACCGTTTCTGAATAAAGCCTGTTTGGTCAGGGTGTATTAATTTATTCATCACTGTACTTAATCTACGTGCTAGTATTTTAGTTAGTATTTTCTGGTCTGTATTCAGAAGTGCAATTGCTCTGTATGATCCCGGATCTTCCGGATCTTTATCAGCTTTAGGAATAAGCGTTATTATAGATTCATTTAAGGTGTCTGGGAGTTTCTGTTGGGTGTAGATATAATCATATAGTCTTTGCAAGCGTGGGCACAGCAAATCATGAAATTTTTTGTAAAATTCTGAACCTAGACCATCTGGCCCTACTGCCTTACAATACATACATAATTGTATGGTGTACAATACATACATAATTCTGGAGTATGGTGTACAATTTTGGTTGCCTAATTATACGAAGGATGTCAACAAAATAGAGAGAGTACAGAGGAGATTTACTAGAATGTTGCCTGAGTTTCAGCAACTAAGTTACAGAGAAAGGTTGAACAAGTTAGGGCTTTATTCTTTGGAGCGCAGAAGGTTAAGGGGGGTCTTGATAGAGGTCTTTAAAATGATGAGAGGGATAGACAGAGTTGACGTGGATAAGCTTTTCCCACTGAGAGTAGGGAACATTCAAACAAGAGGACATGACTTGAGAATTAAGGGACAGAAGTTTAGGGGTAACATGAGGGGGAACTTCTTTACTCAGAGAGTGGTAGCTGTGTGGAATGAGCTTCCAGTGAAGGTGGTGGAGGCAGGTTCGATTTTATCATTTAAAAATAAATTGGATAGTTATATGGACGGGAAAGGAATGGAGGGTTATGGTCTGATTGCAGGTAGATGGGACTGGGGGAGAATACATGTTCAGCACGGACTAGAAGGGCCGAGATGGCCTGTTTCCGTGCTGTAATTGTTATATGGTTATTTACAGTTGATTGCGCAATTCATGAATGATTAAAATATAATCATCTCCTTAGAGGCATTTAACTGTGTAAAGCAGGTTGGAATTGGGCCAGAATTGTGTTTAAGGCAGGCTCATTATAATGGCCAGGATTGCCTTCAAAACAGGCCTGGAAAAATGGCCAGAGTTGTTTACAACACAGGTCGGTACCAGAGACAGTCTCAAAAATTGGGCCAGAGTTGTCATTTAAGACAGGAAAAAAAAAAAAAAAGTGATGTAAGGAGTGGCCTGGTCGTTATGAAATGGCTAATTAACAACTGATTTTATAAGGTGTTCCCATTTACAGGGATCGTTTGGAGTCTCAAACTATTTAAGAGGTTGGGCTCTTCTATACAAATTGAATTCTGTTATTACCAAAGAGACTTGTTGGTCATTGGGATTTAGCTTCAGCTATTGATTGGCCTATGACGCAGCTCTGGGAAACATATTACAGTTTTAGAAATCTGTAATAACCCTGTGGTTAATATCAGCCGCTATTCATTAAGACTAATTGGCAAAATATAGCTGTGATTCAGCTGTGCAACTGGGAGAATTGACATCATGCTAAATGGCAAATTCTAAAGTGCCATGTAAGTCATTGTTAATATACTGACACTATCACTACTGCTGATGCTGATAAATTCAGTTCACTTGCACTTATGTATAACATGAGGAATAAAACTATTATATGACATTGCATTGTATTGTAACAGTATGCAGCATTGTGCTAGCAGTTGGTCAGAAAATATTACAGTAATATGGCGTAACATAGGATATTGCGACTGTCATCTCCAGTTTGGCTGTGGAGGAGATTTGCATGATTATCAATTCTTGTGTTATTGGTATAACTATTTATAGATCCTACGTGCACTCGATGGGTGAAGAGTGATTGAGCAAATATGCTTATTTTTGTTTGTTCAATTTCAGGTTGATACACTATGATGCTGGCATATGTTGGTCACATGGGAGCAATCAAGTAAAAATGAAATAACCTGTAATGGTTTAGCTAATTTCTTTTGCCACAGGTGTATTATAAAGTACAGATCATGACAACACACAATGGGTATTGGACCACTTAATATTGATGATTTGGGTTCAATGGAACACCGTATACTGATATGTTGCTGTCATGCTTATTTACAGATTGGAAAAAAAAAATGTGGACATAAGAGTGGCGAAAGATACATTCTCGCTACAAGAAGGTGGAAGGGTTTTTATTTTCCTCCATTTTTCCTGGTCAGTCGGGTCTTCAAGTAAAGTCATCAAGAACCCGCTTTAGATTTCCTACTGTCTGATTGGTCTATGCAGCTTAAATTCCCGATTTGTCAGGATAATAAGACAGCCTTATAAGAGGCTATGGCTAGGGAAATCAGGCGTTGCGTGTTAAAATAAATGTATGCTCTGCAGTATCTGAATTAGGCTGCCCTACGGCTGGAGTTGGCACATTTACCCAAGTATGGGTTCACTCCAGAGTGCTGATATAGCACCAAAGCACAGTACATTTCTTTGCAGGAAATGGGAAGTGTTTTTTAATACTAATGTTCCATTTAAAATGGTACAGACTATTGACATCTTGGAGTTCATTGGTAATTGGTCTTTGGACAATAATTTAAGTGATAAGGCTATTAATTGTGTCAATGTGTTTTCCCATCATATTTACTGCAGCAAATGGGACTCACTCTGTTGGTTCAACTCGGATATCGTTTGTAAAGATATCTTTAACAAAAGTTCCCAGGACAACTACAAGACAGTAAGGGATACTGACGTTGTGTTAACAATGGTTCATAGAGGGCTCCAGTTACATTCTTAAGTCTGACTGGCTCTCATAAGGTAGTTATCCTTCTTGCGCAGGGACCGTAACAGGTGCCGTCGCTACATATTGCGAAGGGACAGGATGATTACACCTGTAAATAAAATATAATATTCTATGTTATAATTACTTAAGCACAGCAGACAGGGTGTTGGGTCTGAATATAGCTCAAGGCATACCCAGGGACCTTTGCCTATGTGAAGGCACACATATACAACTATATGTGTACAACTATTAGGTCACCAAGAGTTTTAAGGCTCTGAACTTGCTGTGATTGTTATTTTTAAAAAAAAAAGAAAAAAAGAAAAACCGTTCCGGTCATACGATGTCCAGGGATAAAACGGTTCATCAGTGCAGGAGTAGATACTGTTTTCAGATCACACTGCACCAGGGCTGCTGCAACATCGGCAGCAAGGGCTGTTTACGTTCCTTTGGATCACATCCTAATGGCTGTAGCAAGGTAAAAAATGAATGGGTTAGTTTTTCCAAACATTTATAATAACCCAATGCCAGACCATAGGTATTTGGCAAATCTATTTACATATTTTATTTATAGTACCACCCGGGAAGTGTTACTATGATTATTACTTTATTAATAGCAACAACATGTTTTAAATCAGTCATGACTGTATGCATTATGAAGGTTTTCCCTCATTGTCATAGAAGCAGTTGTGGTTCTGTCGACTTGTTTCTCACGGCATGAAAATCACAGAGCTTTGAATTCCTCACGTAGTCACCCACGTGACTACGAAGTAAAATAGTAAGATTAAACTAGAACTGACCAGTTTGAAGTTTGATCTTTATTTTATGAGGAGTTACGATGAGGGACTGCGTGCTCTCCGCTCCCACCCCTCATAAAGATCAGCTGGAGTTATGTTTGTCTCACGTATCTTACTATTATGCTTCGGTAATTATCATCTGTGAATTCACACCGCTGCTTTGAAGATTGACGCGCATGCGCACGTCTTCACGTAGTCCCTCATCATAACTCCTTATAAAATAAAGAGCAAACTTCAAACTGGTAAGTTCTCGTTTAATCTTACTATTAACCTTGTAAACCTACGCTGCACTCCCATAATATCAAGAATGTCCTTCCTCAAATTAGGGGATCAAAACTGTACACAATACTCCAGGTGTGGTCTCACTAGGGCTCTTCCCGTCTCTCGGGCGTGCACGCTGACACTAACTCACGCCGATTCACACTTACTCATATCACTGACCAGACTCAGGGAGCTAAAATATTCTTTAAAAAAAGTCATTTTTATCGTCTGGTTTCTTGATTCACACCCAAAACGACCAGTGGCCTTCAAGATGCATGGCAGTGTATGTATATGTATTGTGGTAGTCAAAATATAATTGTTACAGTTGGTGTAAATATCTATTGAACCAATTATTATTCTATTAAATCAACCGAAAGTTCAAACACATGGGGTTTTATTTTATATTTAGGAAAGTCTAAAATCGGCAAATGAAAATTAAAAATGTCTCCCATCCTCCCGTCTCCCCAGGCCAGTGATGTGATGGACGCAGGGGTCTGGACCAATCGCTGACAAGTCCCACCCTCCGGCGACGTCATGTGTGTTATTTTGCTTTTTGGCGATGCGCTTGTTCGTTGAGTTGGCTTTTAGATGACCCGCCCTTTCGGTTATTTGGCTTTTCGGCCTTGCGTCCGTTCAGTTATTTGGCTTTTCGACCTGGCCCCTTTTCGGTTATTTGGCCTTTCGGTTATTTGGCTTTTTGGCTTCGTTTCCGTTCGGTTATTTGGCTTCCACTTCTTCACTTCAGCATCTCATTCTTAGATGCCACACCCGCACACGGAGTGAGAGTGAATGGATGAGGGAGAGAGTGAATGAGAGTGAGTGTGAGTTGAGAGTGTGAGTTGAGAGTGTGAGTGAGTGAGTGAGTGAGAGTGAGTGTGGGTGAGTGAGTGAGAGAGTGAGTGAAGAGTGGGTGAGTGAAGTGTGAGAGAGTGATTGAGAGTGAGTGGAGAGTGAGAGAGAGGGTGAGTGGTGTGTGTATTGTTCAGAACACACCAACATTGTGAGTGTGGGTGAGTGAGTGAGTGAAGTGTGAGTGAGTGAGAGAAAGTGATTGAGTGAGTGGAGAGTGAGAGAGAGAGGGTGAGTGAGAGTGTGTGTGTGTGTTTGTGTGTGTATTGTTCAGAACACACCAACATTGTCCTTGAATAAAAGGACAGAAAAGCTATAAAAGTCACCTTCCAGATAGTTGGAACCGCTCAGCATCTGCTACAGCTCCACTGGTCCCTCCATGACACAGATCTCATTTTAAAATATACACACAAAATAACAGTTCTCTATAAAGCTGACCAGAATTTGGCGATGTGAAATATCATTCGACACCTTTCAGCTGTGCTTTGTTGAAGGTGGGTCTAGTTCTGTATATCCAAGAGGAGATTAAATTATTAGGCAGGGAGGGAGGGGGAAATAGACAGGAAATATCTGCCCAGGAGCTCAAAAGACCAATCCAAACACTTTCCAAAAGCGTTCATCATCTGGCCACTGCCTGGAGAGAGAGTGGTTCACTAGTGTGAATGTGGCCCTGCAGGAAACAAAGCCAAACAACCACATTTAGTTAACGAGTTGGTCGATACATTTCCTAGCTGACTGCAGTTCTTCTTCCACAGGTTGAAGTCAAAGTTCGAAGAGGGGCCTACCGCGTAATAGATGTTGCCGCCATCTGGAATGACCAACTCTGGGGGCGGAAGAGAAAAAAAAACAATGAGAACATTTCCAAACGTAGACTGGGCGACCGTTTTGCTGAACACTAGGCATACGAGGCCTACCTGATCACCCGTCTGATAAACATTTCAATGTCCTCTGTTGTCACGTGTACCGAGACACAGTGAAATTTGATTTACCAGACAGTCACACCAAAAAAGCACGAAGATACAAAATGGGTGGGTGAGTGAGATTGAGTCAGTGTGTGTGGGTGAGTGAGAATGAGAGAGTGAGTGCAAGTGAGTGAGTGAAGAGTGATAGTGAGTGGGTGTGAAAATGGGTGAGTGAGTGTGACAGTGGATGAGTGAAGAGTGAGTGGGAGTGAGTGAGTGAGAGTGAAAACGAGTGGGTGAGTGAGAATGGGTGTGAGAGTGAGAGCATAAATAGGTACAGGAGGAGGCCATTCGGTCATTCAAGCCAGCACCGCCATTCATTGTGATCATGGCTGATCGTCCCCAATCAATTGAGAGTGTGAGTGAGTGAGTGTGGGTGAGTGAGTGAGAGAGTGAGTGAAGAGTGGGTGAATGAAGTGTGAGAGAGTGATTGAGAGAGTGTGAGTGGAGAGTGAGTGAGAGGGTGTGTGTGTGTGAGAGAGTGAGTGAGTGAGAGTGTATGTGTGTGAGTGTGAGTATTGTTCAGAACACACCAACATTGTCCCTGAATAAAAGGACAGAAAAGCTATAAAAGTCACCTTCCAGATAGTTGGGACCACTCAGCATCTGCTACGGCTCCACTGGTCCCTCCATGGCACAGATCTCATTTTAAAATGTACACACAAAATAACAGTTCTCTATAAAGCTGACCAGAATTTGGAGACGTGAAATATCATTCGACGTGATGTGACCTGAGTTGTACGGACCGCTATCACTTTCTCTGCAGGCAGCGCATCCTTCTTGTTTTTTTCAGACGCTAGGTGTATTGAGACAAGACAAGAGAGACAAGAGACATTTATTTGTCACATGTACCAAATGGTACAGTGAAATGTGTGGTCATCATACAGCCATACGAATAAAAAAGAGCACAGAACATGATAGTCTTTAACATAGATATCCCCATACAGTGGAATCAAAGTTTCCCACTGTGAGGGAAGGCACCAAAGTTCAGTCATCCACTGTTGTTCATCCGTGGTCAGGGGGCTCGCGAACCCCTTACTGTCGCCACTAGAGGCAACCCGATGTTCAGGCCCTCTCGCTGGAATGCTGGAACTCCGACGTCGGAACGGGAGAACAACCTCAGGGGCTTGGGCATCCGAATCGGTATAAAGTAGTATCTGAGCCGTGGAAGAATGCCATGCACGTACCACCAATTTTTTTTACACCTTCCCATTGCCATTCTCGAGACTGACGTGGATGATGCAATTTTCCTCGTTCTGCTTGTTGTACTCTGGAAGTGGCGCTGTGGAGCTGCAGGAAGTCCCCGAGATGGTGGGCTTGTGGTGCTTGGAATTGTGGGGGCAGGAAGACAAGCATGAAACGGTGCCGATCAATGACGAGACTCCCGAAGAGGCCGTGTCCATTGAGTGGGCAGATGAGCAAGATGATAATTATTCATTCGGCTGGAAAACAAAACAGTAAGTATAGGTATTTAGATATTTCCAATCCAACTTTCCAGTTCTATTAAGCCAGACTGCTCACATCCTCTATATAGGATGAGTGGTGATCTTATAAACATGTTTAAAATCATGAGATTTGTTGCTGCCTCACAGATCCAGAGATCAGGGTTCGCTCCTGAACTCAGGAGCTGTCCATGCGCAGTTTGCACATTCGCACTGTGAACACGTGGGTTTCCTCCGGTTTCAAGCGTCAAGAATGTTTTATTGTCATATCCCATTTCCTCTCACATCCCAAAGATGTGTAGGGTTATTGGTTATTTAGGTTCCGTAAATTGTTCTTAGTGTGTAGCATAGAACTACTGAATGGGGTGATCGCTGGTCGGCATGGATTCAGTGGGCCGAAGGGACTGTTTCTCTAAGGTAAACTAAATTAAATATTGGTGTGATGCACTTGCAACATGCAAAGCTTCACTTGCACGTCTTTGGAATGTGTGACTAAGCCGGAGCACCCGGGGAAAACCCACGTGGTCACATGGAGAACGTAAACCGTACAGGCAGCACCCGTGGTCAGGATCAAAAACGATTCTCTTGCAGCAACTCTACCGCTGCACCACAAAGTACTGGAATAAGTCAGCTCACTCCATAGATCTCAGCTTCATTTTATCCTTCCTCAGGATCCACACGCTCAATCAAAACTCCTCCACTTACATAACCTCCACTAAGGATCACAAACCTGCCTTTTTCCAGACCAGGCACCCCAGCGACTAAGAGTTAGTGTGGGTGAGTGAGAGTGTGAGTGTGTCGGTGATTGAGTGGGTGAGAATGAGTGAGGGTGAGTGAGTGAGTGGGTGAGCGAGTGAAAAGTGAGCAAGAGACAGAGGGTGAGAGAGTGGGTGAGTGAGTGTGTGTGTGAGTGTCAGTGTGAGAGTGGGTGAATGAAGAGTGAGTGAGTGAGAGTGAGTAAATGAAGAGGGATAGAGTGAGTGGGTGTGAATAATGAGTGTGAGTTAGTGGGTTTAGAGTGAGTGAAGAGTGAGTACATGAATGAGAGCGAGTGAGTATGACAGTGAGTGAGAGTGAGTTTGTGAAAGAGTGAGAATGAGTGAGTGAGTGAGATTGGGTGAAAGTGAGTGAGTTTGTGGATGAGTGAGAGTGCATCAGTGATTGAGTGAGGGAGAGAGTTAGTGTGAGTGGGTGAGTGAGTGATGAGAGATAGACAGAGGGTGAGTGAGAGTGTGAGTGAGTGAGATTGCGTGAGAGGGAGTATGAGTGGGTGAGTGAATGAGTGAGAGTCAGTGTGAGTGAGAGTGTGGGTGAATGAAGAGAGAGTGAGTGAGTAGGTGAGTGAGGGAGTGGGTGGGAGTGTGTGTGAGTGAAGAGTTAGTGAGAGAGTGAGTGATTGCATCAGTGATTGAGTGGGAGAGAATGAGTGAGTTAGTGTGAGTGGGTGAGTAAGAGTGTGAGAGTGAGTGAGAGACTGAGAGGGTGAGCGAATGAGATTCAGTGAGAGATGGAGTGAGTGAGTGAGAGCGAGTGAATGAGATTCAATGAGAGTGTGGGTGAGTGAGTGATCCAGTGTGTGAGAGTGTGTGGGTGAATGAAGAGGGAGAGAGTGAGAGTTAGTGGGTGAGTGAGTGAGAGCGAGTGAATGAGTGAGTGGGTGATAGAGAGTGAGTTGGTGAGTGAGTGGGTGGGTGAGTGAGACTGATTGAGTGTGTGGGTGAGTGAGTGCAAGTGAGTGAGTGAATGTAGGGTGAGTGAGTGAAGAGTGATAGTGATTGGGTGTGAAAATGGGTGGGTGAGTGTGACAGTGAGTGAGTGAGTGAGAGTGAAAACGAGTGGGTGAGTGAGAATGGGTGTGAGAGTGAGAGAGCATAAATAGGTACAGGAGGAGGTCATTCGGTCCTTCAAGCCAGCACCGCCATCTCATCATGGCTGATCGTCCCCAATCAATTGAGAGTGTGAGTTGAGAGAGTGAGTGTGGGTGAGAGAGTGAGTGAAGAGTGAGTGAGTGGGTGAGTGAAGTGTGAGTGAGTGAGAGAGAGTGATTGAGTGTGAGTGAGAGAGTGATTGAGAGTGAGTGGAGAGTGAGTGAGAGAGTGTGCGTGTGTGTGTGTGTATTGTTCAGAACACACCAACATTGTCCTTGAATAAAGGGACAGAAAAGCTATAAAAGTCACCTTCCAGATAGTTGGGACCACTCAGCATCTGCTACAGCTCCACTGGTCCCTCCATGACACAGATCTCATTTTAAAATGTACACACAAAATAACAGTTCTCTATAAAGCTGACCAGAATTTGGCGATGTGAAATATCATTCGACACCTTTCAGCTGTGTTTTGTTGAAGGTGGGTCTAGTTCTGTATATCCAAGAGGAGATTAAATTATTAAGCAGGCAGGGAGGGAGGGGGAAATAGACAGGAAATATCTGCCTAGGAGTTCAAAAGACCAATCCAAACACTTTCCAAAAGCGTTCATCATCTGGCCACTGACTGGAGAGAGGGTGGTTCACTAGTGTGAATGTGGCCCTGCAGGAAACAAAGCCAAACAACCACATTTAGTTAACGAGTTGGTCGATACATTTCCTAGCTGACTGCAGTTCTTCTTCCACAGGATGAAGTCAAAGTTCGCAGAGGGGCCTACCGCGTAATAGATGTTTCCGCCGTCTGGAATGACCAACTCTGGGGGCAGAAGAGAAAAACAACAATGAGTACATTTCCAAACGTAGACTGGGCGACCGTTTTGCTGAACACTAGGCATACGAGGCCTACCTGATCACCCGTCTGATAAACATTTCAATGTCCTCTGTTGTCACGTGTACCGAGACACAGTGAAATTTGATTTACCAGACAGTCACACCAAAAAAGCACCATGATACAAAACTACTTAAAGATTAAATATGATTAAACAGCGATCCGCAGCGGCATGTGAGAATCCCCAGGGCACACAGCATAAGCGGCGATCCACAGCCATCAGTTCAATGTCGGCTACACACACGCTCCTTCACTGTGATGTGACCTGAGTTGTACGGACCGCTATCACTCTCTGCAGGCAGCGCATCCTTCTTGTTTTTTTCGGTGACCTCAGCATCAAGCAACCTATGTGTTGTTCCTTACATCTGTCTTCTGCGGGGATCTGGCCAAGCTGATAATCCTGCCAATCTCCTTCCAGGTTGTGCTTTGACATGGCTCTCTGGATTACGACCGGGGACCTCTTTTGGTTGGTCACCTGGACAGGAAGGGAAAAAGTATTTACTTCAGACGCTAGGTGTATTGAGACAAGACAAGAGAGACAAGAGAAATTTATTTGTCACATGTACCAAATGGTACAGTGAAATGTGTGGTCATCATACAGCCATACGAATAAAAAAGAGCACAGAACATGATAGTCTTTAACATAGATATCCCCACACATTAGAATCAAAGTTTCCCACTGTGAAGGAAGGCACCAAAGTTCAGTCATCCACTGTTATTCATCTGTGATCAGGGGGCTCCCGAACCCCTCACTGTTGCCACTACAGGCAACCCGATGTTCAGGCCCTCTCGCTGGAATGCTGGAACTCCGACGTCGGAACGGTAGAACAACCTCAGGGGCTTGGGCATCCGAATCGGTATAAAGTAGTATCTGAGCCGTGGAAGAATGCCATGCACGTACCATTATTTTTTTTGACACCTTTCCATTGCCATTCTCGAGACTGACGTGGATGATGCAATTTTCCTCGTTCTGCTTGATGTACTCCGGAAGTGGCGCTGTGGAGCTGCAGGAATTCCCCGAGATGGTGGGCTTGTGGTCCTTGGAATTGTGGGGGCAGGAAGACAAGCATGAAACGGTGCCAATCAATGACGAGACTCCCGAAGAGGCCGTGTCCATTGAGTGGGCAGATGAGCAAGATGATAATTATTCATTCGGCTGGAAAACAAAACAGTAAGTATAGGTATTTAGATATTTCCAATCCAACTTTCCAGTTCTATTATCAAGCCAGGCTGCTCACATCCTCTATATAGGATGAGTGGTGATCTTATAAACATGTTTAAAATCATGAGATTTGTTGCTGCCTCACAGATCCAGAGATCAGGGTTCGATCCTGAACTCAGGAGCTGTCCACGCGCAGTTTGCACATTCGCACTGTGAACACGTGGGTTTCCTCCGGTTTCAAGCGTCAAGAATGTTTTATTGTCATATCCCATTTCCTCTCACATCCCAAAGATGTGTAGGGCTATTGGTTATTTAGGTTCCGTAAATTGTTCTTAGTGTGTAGCATAGAACTACTGAATGGGGTGATCGCTGGTCGGCATGGATTCAGTGGGCCGAAGGGACTGTTTCTCTAAGGTAAACTAAACTAAATATTGGTGTGATGCACTTGCAACATGCAAAGCTTCTCTTGCACGTCTTTGGAATGTGTGACTAAGCCGGAGCACCCGGGGAAAACCCACGTGGTCACATGGAGAACGTAAACCGTACAGGCAGCACCCGTGGTCAGGATCAAAAACGATTCTCTTGCAGCAACTCTACCGCTGCACCACAAAGTACTGGAATAAGTCAGCTCACTCCATAGATCTCAGCTTCATTTTATCCTTCCTCAGGATCCACACGCTCAATCAAAACTCCTCCACTTACATAACCTCCACTAAGGATCACAAACCTGCCTTTTTCCAGACCAGGCACCCCTGCGACTAAGAGTTAGTATGAGAGTGAGAGTGTGTGGGTGAATGAGAGTGTGAGTGTATCGGTGATTGAGTGGGTGAGAATGAGTGAGTGTGAGGGTGAGTGAGTGAGTGGGTGAGCGAGTGAAAAGTGAGCAAGAGACAGAGGGTGAGAGAGTGGGTGAGTGAGAGTGAGTGAATTAGAGAGTGAGAGTGTGTGTGAGTGTCAGTGTGAGAGTGGGTGAATGAAGAGTGAGAGTGAGTGAGTGAGAGTGAGTAAATGAAGAGGGATAGAGTGAGTTGAGTGAGTGGGTGTGAATAATGAGTGTGAGTTAGTGAGTGAAGAGTGAGTACGTGAGTGAGAGCGAGTGAGTATGACAGTGAGTGAGAGTGAGTTTGTGAAAGAGTGAGAATGAGTGAGTGAGTGAGATTGGGTGAGAGTGAGTGAGTTTGTGGATGAGTGAGTGAGTGCATCAGTGATTGATTGAGTGAGGGAGAGAGTTAGTGTGAGTGGGTGAGTGAGTGAAGAGAGATAGACAGAGGGTGAGTGTGAGTGAGCGAGATTGAGTGAGAGGGAGTATGAGTGGGTGAGTGAGTGAGAGTCAGTGTGAGTGAGAGTGTGGGTGAATGAAGAGAGTGAGTGAGTAGGTGAGTGAGGGAGTGGGTGGGAGTGCGTGTGTGAGTGAAGAGTTAGTGAGAGTGAGTGAGTGATTGCATCAGCGATTGAGTGGGAGAGAATGAGTGAGTTAGTGTGAGTGGGTGAGTAAGAGTGTGAGAGTGAGTGAGAGACTGAGAGGGTGAGTGAATGAGATTCAGTGAGAGATGGAGTGAGTGAGTGAGAGCGAGTGAATGAGATTGAATGAGAGTGTGGGTGAGTGAGTGATCCAGTGTGTGAGAGTGTGTGGGTGAATGAAGAGGGAGAGAGTGAGAGTTAGTGGGTGAGTGAGTGAGAGCGAGTGAATGAGTGAGTGGGTGATAGAGAGTGAGTTGGTGAGTGAGTGGGTGGGTGAGACTGATTGAGTGTGTGGGTGAGTGAGAATGAGAGAGTGAGTGCAAGTGAGTGAGTGAATGTAGGGTGAGTGAGTGAAGAGTGATAGTGAGTGGGTGTGAAAATGGGTGGGTGAGTGTGACAGTGAGTGAGTGAGAGTGAAAACGAGTGGGTGAGTGAGAATGGGTGTGAGTGAGAGAGCATAAATAGGTACAGGAGGAGGCCATTCGGTCCTTCAAGCCAGCACCGCCATCTCATCATGGCTGATCATCCCCAATCAATTGAGAGTGTGAGTTGAGACTGTGAGAGAGTGAGTGTGGGTGAGAGAGTGAGTGAAGAGTGAGTGAGTGGGTGAATGAAGTGTGAGTGAGTGAGAGAGAGTGATTGAGAGTGAGTGGAGAGTGAGAGAGTGAGTGGAGAGTGAGTGAGAGTGTGTGTGTGTGTGTGTGTGTATTGTTCAGAACACACCAACATTGTCCTTGAATAAAAGGACAGAAAAGCTATAAAAGTCACCTTCCAGATAGTTGGGACCACTCAGCATCTGCTACAGCTCCACTGGTCCCTCCATGACACAGATCTCATTTTAAAATGTACACACTAAATAACAGTTCTCTATAAAGCTGACCAGAATTTGGCGATGTGAAATATCATTCGACACCTTTCAGCTGTGTTTTGTTGAAGGTGGGTCTAGTTCTGTATATCCAAGAGGAGATTAAATTATTAGGCAGGGAGGGAGGGGGAAATAGACAGGAAATATCTGCCTAGGAGTTCAAAAGACCAATCCAAACACTTTCCAAAAGTGTTCATCATCTGGCCACTGACTGGAGAGAGGGTGGTTCACTAGTGTGAATGTGACCCTGCAGGAAACAAAGCCAAACAACCACATTTAGTTAACGAGTTGGTCGATACATTTCCTAGCTGACTGCAGTTCTTCTTCCACAGGATGAAGTCAAAGTTCGCAGAGGGGCCTACCGCGTAATAGATGTTTCCGCCGTCTGGAATGACCAACTCTGGGGGCAGAAGAGAAAAACAACAATGAGTACATTTCCAAACGTAGACTGGGCAACCGTTTTGCTGAACACTAGGCATACGAGGCCTACCTGATCACCCGTCTGATAAACATTTCAATGGTCCTCTGTTGTCACGTGTACCGAGACACAGTGAAATTTGATTTACCAGACAGTCACACCAAAAAAGCACCATGATACAAAACTACTTAAAGATTAAATATGATTAAACAGCGACCGCAGCTGCATGTGAGAATCCCCAGGGCACACAGCATAAGCGGCGATCCACAGCCATCAGTTCAATGTCGGCTACACACACGCTCCTTCACTGTGATATGACCTGAGTTGTACGGACCGCTATCACTCTCTGCAGGCAGCGCATCCTTCTTGTCTTTTTCGGTGACCTCAGCATCAAGCAACCTATGTTTTGTTCCTTACATCTGTCTTCTGCGGGGATCTGGCCAAGCTGATAATCCTGCCAATCTCCTTCCAGGTTGTGCTTTGACATGGCTCTCTGGATTATGACCGGGGACCTCTTTTGGTTGGTCACCTGGACAGGAAGGGAAAAAGTATTTACTTCAGACGCTAGGTGTATTGAGACAAGACAAGAGAGACAAGAGAAATTTATTTGTCACATGTACCAAATGGTACAGTGAAATGTGTGGTCATCATACAGCCATACGAATAAAAAAGAGCACAGAACATGATAGTCTTTAACATGATATCCCCACACATTGGAATCAAAGTTTCCCACTGTGAAGGAAGGCACCAAAGTTCAGTCATCCACTGTTATTCATCCGTGATCAGGGGGCTCCCGAACCCCTCACTGTTGCCACTACAGGCAACCCGATGTTCAGGCCCTCTCGCTGGAATGCTGGAACTCCGACGTCGGAACGGTAGAACAACCTCAGGGGCTTGGGCATCCGAATCGGTATAAAGTAGTATCTGAGCCGTGGAAGAATGCCATGCACGTACCATTATTTTTTTTGACACCTTTCCATTGCCATTCTCGAGACTGACGCGGATGATGCAATTTTCCTCGTTCTGCTTGATGTACTCCGGAAGTGGCGCTGTGGAGCTGCAGGAATTCCCCGAGATGGTGGGGTTGTGGTCCTTGGAATTGTGGGGGCAGGAAGACAAGCATGAAACGGTGCCGATCAATGACGAGACTCCCGAAGAGGCCGTGTCCATTGAGTGGGCAGATGAGCAAGATGATAATTATTCATTCGGCTGGAAAACAAAACAGTAAGTATAGGTATTTAGATATTTCCAATCCAACTTTCCAGTTCTATTAAGCCAGACTGCTCACATCCTCTATATAGGATGAGTGGTGATCTTATAAACATGTTTAAAATCATGAGATTTGTTGCTGCCTCACAGATCCAGAGATCAGGGTTCGATCCTGAACTCAGGAGCTGTCCACGCGCAGTTTGCACATTCGCCCTGTGAACACGTGGGTTTCCTCCGGTTTCAAGAGTCAAGAATGTTTTATTGTCATATCCCATTTCCTCTCACATCCCAAAGATGTGTAGGGTTATTGGTTATTTAGGTTCCGTAAATTGTTCTTAGTGTGTAGCATAGAACTACTGACTGGGGTGATCGCTGGTCGGCATGGATTCAGTGGGCCGAAGGGACTGTTTCTCTAAGGTAAACTAAACTAAATATTGGTGTGATGCACTTGCAACATGCAAAGCTTCTCTTGCACGTCTTTGGAATGTGTGAGGAAGCCGGAGCACCCGGGGAAAACCCACGTGGTCACAGGGAGAACGTAAACCGTACAGGCAGCACCCGTGGTCAGGATCAAATACGGTTCTCTGGCAGCAACTCTACCGCTGCACCACAAAGTACTGGAATAAGTCAGCTCACTCCATAGATCTCAGCTTCATTTTATCCTTCCTCAGGATCCACACGCTCAATCAAAACTCCTCCACGTACGTAACCTCCAGTAATGATCACAAACCTGCCTTTCTCCAGACCAGGCACCCCAGCGACTAAAGTGAGTGTGAGAGTGAGAGATTGTGGGTAAGTGAGAGTGTGAGTGTGTCGGTGATTGAGTGGGTGAGAATGAATGAGTGTGAGGGTGAGTGAGTGAGTGGGTGAGTGAGTGAAAAGTGAGCAAGAGACAGGGTGAGAGAGTGGGTGAGTGAGAGTGAGTGAATTAGAGAGTGAGAGTGTGTGAGTGAGTGGTAGTGTGAGAGTGGGTGAATGAAGAGTGAGAGTGAGTGAGTGAGAGTGAATAAATGAAGAGGGATAGAGTAGGTTGAGTGAGTGGGTGAGTGAAGAATGAGTGTGAGTGAGTGAGTGAGTGAGTGGGTGTAGAGTGAGTGAAGAGAGTGCGTGAGTGAGAGCGAGTGAGTATGACAGTGAGTGAGAGTGAGTTTGTGAATGAGTGAGAGTGAGTGAGTGAGATTGGGTGAGAGTGAGTGAGAGTGTGTGGATGAGTGAGTGAGTGCATCAGTGATTGAGTGAGAGAGAGAGCTAGTGTGAGTGGGTGAGTGAGTGAAGAGAGATAGACAGAGGGTGAGTGAGAGTGTGAGTGAGTGAGAGAGGGAGTATGAGTGGGTGAGTGAATCAGTGAGTGAGTGAGAGTCAGTGTGAGTGAGTGTGGGTGAATGAAGAGAGAATGAGTGAGTGAGTAGGTGAGTGAGGGAGTAGGTGGGAGTGTGTGTGAGAGAAGAGTTAGTGAGAGTGAGTGAGTGATTGCATCAGTGATTGAGTGGGAGAGAATGAGTGAGTTTGTGTGAGTGGGTGAGTAAGAGTGTGTGAGAGTGAGTGAGAGACTGAGAGGGCGAGTGAATGAGATTCAGTGAGAGATGGAGTGAGTGAGTGAGAGCGAGTGAATGAGATTGAATGAGAGTGTGGGTGAGTGAGTGATCCAATGTGTGAGAGTGTGGGTGAATGAAGAGGGAGAGAGTGAGGGTGAGTGGGTGATAGAGAGTGAGTGAGTGAGTTGATGAGTGAGTGGGTGGGTGAGTGAGATTGAGTCAGTGTGTGTGGGTGAGTGAGAATGAGAGAGTGAGTGCAAGTGAGTGAGTGAAGAGTGATAGTGAGTGGGTGTGAAAATGGGTGAGTGAGTGTGACAGTGGATGAGTGAAGAATGAGTGGGAGTGAGTGAGTGAGAGTGAAAACGAGTGGGTGAGTGAGAATGGGTGTGAGAGTGAGAGAGCATAAATAGGTACAGGAGGAGGCCATTCGGTCCTTCAAGCCAGCAGCGCCATTCATTGTGATCATGGCTGATCGTCCCCAATCAATTGAGAGTGTGAGTGAGTGAGTGAGAGTGAGTGTGGGTGAGTGAGTGAGAGAGTGAGTGAAGAGTGGGTGAATGAAGTGTGAGAGCGTGATTGAGAGAGTGTGAGTGGAGAGTGAGTGAGAGGGTGTGTGTGTGTTTGTGGATTGTTCAGAACACACCAACATTGTCCCTGAATAAAAGGACAGAAAAGCTATAAAAGTCACCTTCCAGATAGTTGGGATCACTCAGCATCTGCTACGGCTCCACTGGTCCCTCCATGGCACAGATCTCATTTTAAAATGTACACACAAAATAACAGTTCTCTATAAAGCTGACCAGAATGTGGAGACGTGAAATATCATTCGACGTGATGTGACCTGAGTTGTACGGACCGCTATCACTTTCTCTGCAGGCAGCGCATCCTTCTTGTTTTTTTCAGACGCTAGGTGTATTGAGACAAGACAAGAGAGACAAGAGACATTTATTTGTCACATGTACCAAATGGTACAGTGAAATGTGTGGTCATCATACAGCCATATGAATAAAAAAGAGCACAGAACATGATAGCCTTTAACATAGATATCCCCACACAGTGGAATCAAAGTTTCCCACTGTGAGGGAAGGCACCAAAGTTCAGTCATCCACTGTTGTTCATCCGTGGTCAGGGGGCTCCCGAACCCCTCACTGTCGCCACTAGAGGCAACCCGATGTTCAGGCCCTCTCGCTGGAATGCTGGAACTCTGGACTGTATTGCTTCTGCATAACGCAACGACTGCTTAAAAAGCAGTTGTCTTATTTGAGCGACTTTGCAGATACAGTGCGGAAACAGGCTCTTCGGCCCACCGAGTCCACACCGACCAGCGATCCCCACACACTATCCTACACACCATGGACAATTTACAACTTGCAGCAGCCAATTAACCTACAAACCTGCACGTCTTTGGAATGGGGCAGGAAGCTTGAGCACCCGGGGAAAACCCACGTGGTCACAGGGAGAACGTAATCTCCGTACAGGCAGCACCCGTGGTCAGGATCGAATACGGGTCTCTGGCAGCAACTCTACTGCTGCGCCACAATGTACTGGAATAAGTCAGCTCACTCCATATATCTCATCTTCACTTTATCCTTCCTCAGGATCCACACGCTCAATCAAAACTCCTCCACTTACGTGACCTCCACTAATGATCACAAACCTGCCTTTCTCCAGACCAGGCACCCCTGCAACTAAGAGTGAGTGCGAGAGTGAGATAGTGTGGGTGAATGGGTGGGAGAGCGTGAGTGTGTCGGTGATTGAGTGGGTGAGAATGAGTGAGTGTGAGGGTGAGTGAGAGTGAGTGGGTGAACGAGTGAAAAGTGAGCAAGAGACAGAGGGTGAGTGAGAGTGAGTGAATTAGAGAGTGAGAGTGTGTGAGTGAGTGCCAGTGTGAGAGAGTCGGTGAATGAAGTAAGAGTAAATGAAGAGTGATAGAGTGAGTTGATGAGTGAGTGTGTGTGAGTGAGTGAGTGAAGAATGAGTGTGTGAGTCAGTGGGTGTAGAGTGAGTGAAGAGTGGGTGAATGAGAGCGAGTGGTTGAGTGAGTGAGTATGACAGTGAGTGAGTGGGTGAGTTTGTGAAAGAGTGAGTGAGTGAGTGAGAGTGTGCATCTGTGATTGAGAGAGAGAGTGAGTTAGTGTGAGTGGGTGAGTGAGTAAATAGTGAGAGACAGAGTGTGAGTGAGTGAGATTGAGTGAGACAGGGAGTGTGAGTGAGAGTGTGAGCGAGTGGGTGAATGGAGAGAGTGAGTAGGTGAGGGAGAGCGAGTGGGTGAGTGAGTGAGTGAAGAGTTAGTGAGAGTGAGTGAGTGTGATTGCATCAGTGATTGAGTGGGAGAAAATGAGTGAGTTAGTGTGAGTGGGTGAGTGAGAGTGTGTGAGTGGCTGAGTGAGAGTGAGTGAGAGACTGAGTGAATGAGATTCAGTGAGAGATGGAGTGAGTGAGTGAATGAGAGTGTGGGTGAGTGAGTGAGAGCCAGTGTGAGTGAGTGTGTGGGTGAATAAAGAGGGAGTGAGTGAGTGGGTGAGTGAGTGAGAGCGAGTGAGTGGGTGATAGAGAGTGAGTGAGTGCGTGGGTGAGTGAGAATGAGTTAGAGTGCAAGTGAGTGAGTGAATGTAGGGTGAGTGAGTGAAGAGTGATAGTGAGTGGGTGAGTGAGAGTGGGTGTGAAAGTGAGTGAATGGGTAAGTGAGAGTGAGTGAGTGAAGTTAGTCAGAGTGAAAACGAGTGGGTGAGTGAGAGTGGGTGTGAGAGCATAAATAGGTACAGGAGGAGGCCATTCGGTCCTTCGAGCCAGCACCGCCATTCATTGTGATCATGGCTGATCGGCCCCAATCAATAACCCGTGCCTGCCTTCTCCCCATATCCCTTGATTCCACTAGCCCCAAGAGTGCTACCTAACTCTCTTAAATCCATCCAGTGATTTGGCCTCCACTGCCCTCTGTGGAGGGAGAGGAGCCCAAGGTCATGGTACATATAGGTACCAATGACATAGGTAGAAAAAGAGAAGAGGTCCTGAAAGGGGAATTTAGGGAGTTAGGAGGAGAGTTAAGGAGAAGGACCGCAATGGTAACAATCTCGGGATTACTGCCTGTACCACGCGGCAGTGAGAGTAGGAATGGAGCGAGGTGGAGGATAAATGAGTGGCTGAAAGACTGGTGCAGAGATTCAAGATTCAAGATTCAATTTATTTGTCATTTGGACCCCTTGAGGTCCAGACGAAATGACGTTTCTGCAGCCATACATTACAAACAAATAGACCCAAGACACAACATAATTTACATAAACATCCATCACATTGCTGTGATGGAAGGCCAAAAAAACTTATCTCTCCACTGCACTCACCCTCCTCCCGATGTCAGAGTCAAAGTCAAAGCCCCCGGCTGGCGATGGCGATTGTCCCGCGGCCATTAAAGCCACGCCGGGTGGTGCAAGGTCGCACGCCGGGTGGTGCAAGGTCGCACACCGGGTCTTGATGTTGGAGCCCCCGGCGTGCGCTCGCAGAGTCCCGCGGCCATTCCAAGCCGCGCGGGGCGGTGCTGTAAGGCCCTGCTCCAGGAGTTCTTCGACCCCGCAACTCGGGCGGGAGAAGTCGCGTTGCGGGAGCCCTGAAAAGCGGTCTTCTTCCAGTGACCCGCGGGCTCCCGGTGCCGCCGTCCGCCAGACCCGCAGTTGCAGCCTCCGAATCTCCGGAGGTCAGGCCGCAGCAGCAGCAGCGCTCCACCACCGCTCCACCCGCTCCGGACTCGGCCAGCTCCGCGACGGTGAGGTGAGTCGTCGGCACCAGAGCCCCCGGTCTTCTCCTGTTGGAGGCCTCTCCTCGTTGCAGCCCCAACGACAACGGAGACCCGACAAAGAAAAGGTCGGGTCTCCCGTGCAGGGAGAGATTAAAAGTTACCCCCTCCCTCCCATCCCACCCCACACACACCCCAACAAAAAATAACAAAAACTACATAAAAACATAGACAAAAAAATAATAAAAACGCAGACGGGCTGCAGAGGCCGCTGCTGACGAGAGTCGCGCCGCCTACCGAGAGGGCGGGGATTCAAGTTTCTGGATCATTGGGACTCTTTTGTGGAAGGTGTGACGTGTACAAAAAGGACGGGTTGCACTTGAACCCGAGGAGGACCAATATCCTGGCGGGGAGATTTTCAAAGGCTACTGCGGAGACTTTAAACTAGAACGGTTGGGGGGAGGGACTCAAATAGAGGAAGATAGTAGACAATTTGTGAGGTAGGAGACAGAGAAGGGAAGCACTCAGACCCAACATGTAGGGGGGAAAGGAGAAAAAAATAATAAACAGAATAAGAGGTGGTGGGGTTCTTAAATGTGTGAGCAGAGAGAGAGAGGGGTGTAAAATTAGGGTAGAAGCAATAGGTAGCAAGGTGAAAAGTAAAAGTGGCAGGCAGCCAGGGCAATAATCAAAAAGAGCCACTTTTCAACATAATTGTATAAGGGGTAAGAGTGTTGTAAAAACAAGCCTGAAGGCTTTGTGTCTCAATGCAAGGAGCATTTGTAATATGGTGGATAAGTTGAATGTGCAGATAGCTATTAATGATTATGATATAGTTGGGATATGGACATGGCTCTCGGGTGACCAAGGCTGGGAGCTGAACATCCAGGGATATCCAATATTCAGCAGGGAAAGACAGAAAGGAAAAGGAGATGGGGGTAGCGTTGCTGGTTTGAGAGGAGATTAATACAATGGAATGGAAGGAAGGATGAACTACAACAATTGTTCATCCCAGTTTGGCAAAAGAATAAATCGGGGAAGGTAGTGCATCCGTGGATAACAAGGGAAATCAGGGATAGTATCAAAACCAAAGAAGAAGAGTACAAATTAGCCAGAAAATGCAGCCTACCAGAGGACTGGGAGAAATTCAGTCCAGCAGAGGAGGATAAAGGACTTAATTAGGAAAGGGAAAATAGATTATGAAAGAAAACCGGCAGGGAACATAAAAACTGACTGCAAAAGTTTTTATAGATATGCGAAGAGAAAGAGATTTGTTAAAACAAAGTAGGTCCATTGCAGTCAGAAACAGGTGAATTGATCATGGGGAACAAGGACATGGCAGACCAATTGAATAACTACTTTGGTTCCGTCTTCACTGAGGAAGACATAAATAATCTGCCGGAAATAGCAGGGGACCGCGGGTCAAATGACATGGAGGAACTGAGTGAAATCTAGGTTAGCCGGGAAGTTAAGTAAATTGAATGGATTAAAGACCGATAAATCCCCAGGGCCAGATAGGCTGCATCCCAGAGTACTTAAGGAAGTAGCCCCAGAAATAGTGGATGCATTAGTGATAATTTTTCAAAACTCTTTACATTCTGAAGTAGTTCCTGAGGATTGGAGGGTAGCTAACGTAACCCTATTTTTTAAAAAGGGAGGGAGAGAGAAAACAGACCAGTTAGTCTAACATCGGTAGTGGGGAAACTGCTAGAGTCAGTTATTAAAGATGGGATAGCAGCACATTTGGAAAGTGGTGAAATCATTGGACAAATTCAGCATGGATTTACTAAAAGTAAATTATGTCTGACGAATCTTATAGAATTTTTTGTGGATGTAACTAGTAGAGTGGATAAGGGAGAACCAGTGGAGGTGTTATATCTGGACTTTCAGCAGGCTTTCGACAAGATCCCACATAAGAGATTAGTATACACAGTTAAAGCACACGGTATTGGGGGTTCAGTACTGATGTGGACATGAACTGGCTGGCAAACAGGAAGCAAAGAGTAGGAATCAACGGGTCGTTTTCAGAATGGGAAGCAGTGACTAGTGGGGTACCGCAAGGCTCAGTGCTGGGACCCCAGCTATTTACAATATATATTAATGATTTGGACGAGGGAATTGAATGCAACATCTCCAAGTTTGCGGATGGCACGGAGCTGGGGGGCAGTGTTAGCTGTGAGGAGGATGCCAGGAGGCTGCAAAGTGACTTGAATAGGCTGGGTGAGTAGGCATATGCATGGCAGATACAGTATAATGTGGATAAATGTGAGGTTATCCACTTTGGTGGCAAAAACAGGAAAGTAGACTATTATCTAATTGGTGGCCGAATAGGAAAAGGGGAGATGCAACGAGACCTAGGTGTAATGGTACACCAGTCATTGAAAGTAGGCATGCAGGTGCAGCAGGCAGTGAAGAAAGCGAATGGTATGCTAGCATTCATAGCAAAAGGATTTGAGTATAGGAGCAGGGAGGCTCTACTGCAATTGTACAGGGTCTTGGTGAGACCACACCTGGAGTATTGTGTACAGTTTTGGTCTCCAGATCTGAGGAAAGACATTCTTGCCATAGAGGAAGTACAGAGAAGGTTTACCAGACTGATTCCTGGGATGTCAGGACATTCATATGAAGAAAGACTGGATTGACTTGGCTTGTACTCGCTAGAATTTAGAAGATTGAGGCAGGATCTTATAGAAACTTACAAAATTCTTAAGGGGTTGGACAGGCTAGATGCAGGAAGATTGTTCCCGATGTTGGGGAAGTCCAGGACAAGTGGTCACAGTTTAACAAGAAAGAGTAAACCCTTTAGGACCGAGATGAGAAAATCATTTTTCACACAGAGAGTGGTGAACCTCTGGAACTCTCTGCCACAGAAGGTAGGTGAGACCAGTTCATTGGCTATATTTAAGAGGTACTTAGATGTGGCCATTGTGGCTAAAGGGATCAGGGGGTATGGAGAGAAGGCAGGTACAGAATACTGAGTTGGGTGATCAGCCATGATCATATTGAATTGCATTGCAGGCTCGAAGAGCCGAATGGCCCACTCCTGCACCTATTTCCTATGCTTCTATGTAATTCCACAAATTTGCAACTCTGTGGGTGAAAAGGTTTTTTCTCACCTCAGTCTTAATTGTCTCCCCTTTATTCTAAGACTGTGGCCCCTGGTTCTGGACTCGCCCAACTTTGGGAAAATATTTCCTACATCTATCCTGTCCAGTTTTTTTTATAATTTTGTACGTTTCCATAAGATCCCCCTCGTCCTTCTAAACTCCAGTGAATACAAGCCTAGTCTTTTCAATCTTTCCTCATATGAAAGTCCCGCCTTCCCAGGGATCAATCTCGTGAACCTATGCTGCACTGCCTCAATCACAAGGATGTCCTTCCTCAAATTAAGAGACCAAAACTGTACACAATACTCCAGATGTGGTCTCACCAGAGCCCTATACAACTGCAGAAGAACCTCTCTACTCCTATACTGAAATCCTCTTGTTATGAAGGCCAACATTCCATTAGCTTTCTTCACTGCCTGCTGTACCTGCACTCCAACTTTCGCTGTACAAGGACACCAAGGTCTCGCTGTACCTCCCCCTTACCTAACCTAACCCCATTGAGATAATAATCTGCCCCCTTGTTTTTGCCACCAAAGTGGATAACCTCACATTTATCTATATTATACTGCATCTGCCACGCATCTGTCCACTCACTCAACCTGAACAGGTCACCCTGCAATCTCCTAACATCCTCTTCACTGTTCACACTGCCACCCAGCTTTGTGTCATCCGCAAACTTGCTAGTGTTGCTCCTAATTCCCTCTTCCAAATCATTAATATATATATGGTAAACAGTTGTGGCCCCAACACCGAGCCTTGCGGCACTCCACTTGTCACTGCCTGCCATTCTTAAAAGGACCAGATCACTCCTACTCTTTGCTTCCTGTCTGCCCACCAATTTTCTATCCGTCAACCTCCTACCGCCAAAACCATGTGCTCTAATTTTCTCTCGTGCGAGACCTTATCAAAGGCTTTCTGAAAACCTAGATACACTACATCCACTGGCTCCCCTACATCCATTTTACTTGTCACATCCTCAAAAATTCCAGAAGATTAGCCAAGCACGATTTTCCTTTCATAAATCCATGCTGACTTGGACTAATCCCTTTACTGCTATGCAAATGCCCCATTATTACCTCTTTAATAATTGACTCCAGCATCTTTCCCACCATCGGTCAGGCTAACTGGTCTGTAATTCCCCATTTTCTCTCTCACTCCTTTCTTGAAAAGTGGGATAACATTAGCTATCCTACAATCCACAGGAACTGATCCTGAATCTATTGAACATTGGAAATGATCACCAAGTACCATCCCACACTAGACTGCCCAAGTTGGCCGAGACATTTCCTACCTGTCTGCAGTTCTTCTTTTTCCTCTGGATGAAATCAAAGTTCGCAGAGAGGCCTACCGCGTAATGGATGTTGCTGCTGTCTGGAATGACCAACTCTGGGCAGAAGAGAAAAAAAACAATGAGTGCATTTCCAAACGTAGACTGGGTGACCGTTTTGCTGAACACTAGGCCTATGAGGCCTACCTGATCACCTGTCTGATAAACATTTCAATGGTCCTCTGTGACCACGTGTACCGAGGCACAATTAAATTTAATTTACCATACAGTTACACCAAAAAAGCACTAAGATACAAAACATAAACAGCCACCGCAGCGGCATGTGAGAATCCCCAGGGCACACAGCATAAGCGGAGATCCACTGCCATCAGTTCAATGTCTGGGCCACACACACATGCTTCTTCACCATGATGTGACCAGAGTTGTACGGACTGCTATCACTTTTTCTGTAGTCCCTGTCCGCCCAAACAGTCAGAAAGCCATCAACACTCGCAGCAGACTGGGATGTTCTCATGGCACCATGACTCTATAAACACCGAGATCACTGCACACTCGGCACTCCCTCCGAGTCCTCAACCAGTGCAGGCAGCACATCCATTTTGTTTTTTTCGGCGACCTCAGCATCAAAGAACCTATGTTTGATTCCTCACATCTGTCTTCTGAGAGAATCTGGACAAGCTGATATTCCTTCCAATCTCATTCCAGGTTCTGCTTTGACATGGCTCTCTGCATTACGACCGGGGAGCTCTTTTGGTTGGTCACCTGAAGAGGAAGGGAAAAAGTGTTTACTTCAGACGCTAGGTGTATTGAGACAAGACAAGAGAGACTAGAGACATTTATTTGTCACGTACCAATTGGTACAGTGAAATGTGTGGTTATCATACAGCCATACAAATAAAAAAGAGCACAGAACATGATAGTCTTTAACATAGATATCCCCACACAGCGGAATCAAAATTTCCCACTGTGAGGGAAGGCACCAAAGTTCAGTCATCCTCCTCTGTTGTCCTCTGTTGTTCACCCGTGGTCGGGGGGCTCCCGAACCCTTCACTGTCGCCACTACAGGCAGCCTGATGTTCAGGCCCTCTCGCCAGAATCATGGAACTCCGACGTCGTAACGGGAGAACAACCTCAGGGGCTTCGACAACCGAATCGGTATAAAGTAGTATCTGAGCCGTGGAAGAATGCCACGCACGTACCACAATGCTTTTGTGTACACCTTCCCATTGCCTTTCTAGAGACTGACGTGGATGATGCAATTTTCCTCGTTCTGCTTGTTGTACTCCGGAAGTGGCACCGTGGAGCTGCAGGACGTCGCCGAGATGGTGCATTTGTGGTCCTTGGGATTGTGTCGCCACTACAGGCCGCCCGATGTTCAGGCCCTCTCACCAGGATGCTGGAACTCCGATGTCGGAACGGGAGAACCTCAGGGGCTTCGACATCCGAATCGGCCATTTCCTACCGAAGTCCGCGGCTCCCGAAGTCCACAGGCCACGCTGGGTGGAGATTCACCCTGGCGACCCACGGCAAAAGGTCCCAGTAGTCCACGATGTTGAAGTCAGCGCCGCCCGCGCTGGAAGCTCTACAAACCACAGCTCCGCGATATTGTTGCAGCAGGCCCGACACTCCGCAGCTTCAAAGGGCGATCCAGGTAAGGCATCGCTCGCTCCGCGGTGAATCCAGTGCTGCCCCGCCGTTGAAGCTCTGGCCCGTTCCCCGGCAGGAAAGGCTGTGCCAATCCAGTTGGTAGGCCGAGAGGAGGGGGGCGAGGACGCAACTCGGAGAATAGTCGCATCCTCGCCAGGAAGTGACTGGGAAACGGTTTCCCCGTACCCTACACCCCATTCCCCACATAGAAAAACTAAAGAAACCTCCAAAACATACTTTTAAAACAGACAAAGATAAAAAAAAGATAGAAAAACATCAATGCAGCGCCCCCTAGTGGGAGAGGGAGGAGGGCACTGAGGATCTAATGAAGGATTTAATAATGGTTACCTGTTACTTGAAAACAAACAAGTGTTAGAAAAATGCTTCGCTTCGATCTGCATCGTCTGCTTTGATCTGTTATTTTCACACCTTACCCTTCCTTATCTCCAGACTCCCACTCCCCTGATTATCAGTTTGAAGAAGGGTCTCGACCCGAAACCTCACCCATTCCTTCTCCCCACAGATACTGCCTGACCCGCTGAGTTACTCCGGTATTTTGTGTGTATCTTAGAAAAATGCTACCCCATTATTTGACCAGTCGATTGCAATCATTCCTCAGGCCTGCGGTCAGTTAAGTTTAGAGATACAGAAGGGAAACAGGTCCTTCGGACCATCGAGTTCACACCATCCATTGAATTCCCTTTCACACCAGCTCAATGCTATCCCACTGTCTGTTATCAGGCAACTGAACCATTCCATCGACCACTAGAGTGCGGCCTTGAGCTACTCTCTTCCTCATTGGAGATGCCCGGACAACCTTAAATAAGATTTTAATGATGTTTAGCTTGCACTAAGCGTTATTCACGTTATTCCCTTGATCATATTTCTGTACCCTGTGGATGGCTCGATTGTAATCATGTATTGTCTTTCTGTTGTCATGTTAGCACGCAACAAAAGCTTTTTACTGTGCACATGACAATAAATTAAACTAAGCTTCTGCAAAGTAGAAGCAATTTACAGATGCCAATTAACCTACAAGCCTTCTGGCTTCCAGCTTTCTTTCGTCCTGCCCTTCAATCAGTCTGAAGAAGGGTCCTAAACCCAGGCCCGTACGAAGCTTTTCATAAAGGGGGGTGGCATGACAAGCTTCCAAAAATGTTATGTGAAAAAATGTGCACGCAGTGCACATCACAAGCGGGAAGCCCCTCACGTTCGGGTTCCATGGCCCGCTTAAGGGGTTAAAGCTTTGGGGTTTTAGATGCCCTCTGATGCATTCTGAGCCTTATTTTGGAGCTTTTTGCACCAAATTTAAAGAAAACCTTTTTTTAGAAAATGTTTTGTGTGTTGATTTGATTGCCTGTTACTGTTAGACTGTGTTAGTGCGTGCAGTACACCGTTAATGGTCCTCCTGACCTAACAACTTCACATCACATCAACTTCAACATGAAATAGTTCCATTTCCCGAGAATGTAACTGTGCAAACCTATTCACCACTTTGTCCAAGTCATGGGCAAAGTCATAGTGAATGTGCATTAAGGCGAGTGCAGACAGCCTGTCATTGTTCATGGAAGTCCTGGTGTAGTGATGCAGGGAATGGACACTCGTGGCACGCCTGCATATATTGCCATTTAGCCATAAATCTTGTTTTCCAGTTCCATTTTCCAGGAATGTAACTGCGCAAACCTAGTCACCACTTTGTCCAAGTTATGGGCAAAGTCATGGTGAATGTTGATGAAGGCAATTGCAGACAGCCTGTCATTGCTCATGGAAGTCCTTCTTTGCAGATGTGAAAACGTGTTTGTCCTCGTTGGCTGGATAAAAGTAAGATGCCGAGCGAGATCGCGCCCACTGCAAGCTTGCCGCCCAAGGCGAGCATCTCTCTGCCGCTAAGGCTCATGTCCTAGGGTCCCGGCTACCCCCGCAGTCAAATGGAGGGGGACAGGATGGGTCGGCAGAGCGCTGTGGAGAGACTGGCTGCCGACAAGGCCAAGCACTTGAAGAGCCAGACGGCGAGATGGTGCAAAGGTTTGGGGCAGCTCTGCCTCTGGGGAAGGCAGCGGCAGCGGGGCCAGCAGCAGGATGAAGACTTACCTGGCCTCCGGCAGCCCCCAGCAGAGCGGGCAGCTGGGGCTCCCACCTGACATTGTGCGTCGCTCCAGCTCCAAGAGGCAGCTCAGGCCTGACTCGCTGGCCATGTACCGGCAGAAGTGCGAGTTTATGCGAGGAGCGGCGGCCACCAGCAGCGCCCGCAGTTTCAAGGGCACTTGCAGCCTGGTCCGTTGGCTACTGCCCGGCTCTAGCAGCCGGGGCGACAAGCAGCAGGGGCTGGCAACGGGAGCAGCAACATCAGAAGGGGGAGAATTGGCAGAGGGGACAGAGGCTGCAGCACCCCATGGTGCACAAGTAACCACACCAGCAGCCCTCCGGGGTTCACATGTAACCACATGAGCAGCACTCCAGGGAGAAACAGCAGCCTCGCCAGCAACAACCCAGGGTGCAAAAGTACCTACACTAGGAGCACCCAAAGGTGCACAAGTACACCAGCAGCACCCAACGGTGCACAAGTACCCACTCCAGCAGCGCCCCAGGAAGCACCAGTCGCCACGCCAGCTCTATCCCAGGGTGCACAAGTAACCACGTCAGCAGCGCCACGAGAAGCAGCATCAGGTTGCCCCAAGGAGCTGCTCAAGCGGCTGGTTGGTGAAGGCGGATTATGGCGCTCGCGCTCTGACTTAAGCTGCCGCTTCTCCCGAGCCTGCTCAGGCTTGGACAGTTTCTTCGAGCACTGCGGACTCGAGTCTGAGGTGATCGAGAACCTGGCCAGGGAGAAGTTTGCCGGCGGCGCCGCCTTCGAAAGCCTTACCCTCAAGTTTCGCAGCGTGAGAGGCCTGTCCCACTTGGGTGACATTTTCGGCGACAGCCTGAAAAGATGTTGTCGCGTCGTGGTTGGGCCTGATTCGTGGTGACGCATGTAGTGACACGCGGTGATTGCCTGTCACCTCTGGATTTTGGAATGTTCAAAATCCAGGGGCGATATCTGGCTGTCTCATCATGCCGTGCGCCCTGTCACACACTGACGTATGCTGTCCTGCGGGTGACGACCGGTTAGGGTTAGGGTTGGGGTTAGGGACCACAGGTGGGCTGTAAAATATTCTTCCATCAATGTATGGATTTTAATAATTAATATATTAAAATTAATACAATAAAATAAATTGTGCAAATGAAAATATGTCTGTCCAGCTTTATTTACAGATGTATTGGTCCGCTTCCAGATCCAATCGCCATCTCCAACTTTTCACAGGGATGGATTCAGTGAATGTAACTGAACTCCCCTCTCTTCTCCACCCCCCACTTCCCTCCTCCCACCCCAATCCATCCTTCTCCGTAACTCAACCCCTCCCCCCCCCCCACCCTTCTCCTTCTTCCCTTCCTCCCGCTCCACTCTTCACCCCCTTCTCCATTCCCCAGGGCCCTCACCTAACTTTTTTCCCTGTTGCCAGCCGGGCAACCTAGGCAGCTTTTTAGGTTGCCAAATGACAGTTTAGGTGGTCATTTAAGACGGCTTGCTTAACGCGTGCATTAATGTGCCATTAATGAGTAGTTACCAGTCGTAATTATGCTCAATGAAGCATTCACATATTATTTCTGCTTCAAATAGTCACAAACAAAACATATTCACCAATCTAGACATGATATATACCACAATGACATGCAGCAAAATTATAATACAGTATCTCAACTCTTTTTACACGTTGCAATGAATGCAATTTCCATTATTTCATTCCACTTCCAAACAAAAATGTGGTTGGATTATTCAGCGTATAATCAACCTGTGTCAATAAATCCTGGACCATGGTAACATATATGCTTAACCATGCAGGCTACAGATTGATGCAAGCATGTTTTCTGTGAAGGACCAAAAATTATCAAGACATGGCCATAGCATGGGTCGTTATTGCTATTGGTACATAAACACTCTCGCTTCCCACATAATTTATCCACAACAAAATATACAGGTTGCAAGGACATTTTTATAATAGCTGTTAAAACCGACTTTACCCATCTGACAGGTTAAACATTACACTAACTGACAAGAGATGGCCAAAGGACATCAAATTCAGCAAATGTTCTTTTGGCAATATGTTTAAAGGTTGCAAAACGCCACATTACCGGACATTCAGATTAGATGAATGTGTCGTGAACAGCAATGAAGATACCCAGTTTGTACGCACGAGATTATAAAAAATATATTGATAAACGCTGTTTCCATCATTCCCACTTCAGAATTAACGTTAAAATTACAACTGAAATATCTCCAGACCAAATGTGTGATGTATATGACCAACTGTAGAAGCAAAACTTGGATAAATCGCCAGAGCTGTGGCGGCGGCAGCAGCGGCAGCGGAGACCCGACCAGGCCTCAGAGCTGTGGCGGTGGCAGAGACCCAACTCGGCCCTGGAACCATGGCGGCAGCAGCGGAGACCCGACTCGGCCTCAGAGCTGTGGCGGCGGCAGCGACCACCCGCAGAGTTTGAACCGGCCCGTTCGCGGAGCACGGTTGAGCCGCGGGATTTACCATCACCCAGTGGGGTCACAACATCTGGAGCCTGGATTGCCTCGGCGCAGAGGGAGAACAAAGAGGGAAGAGCCAGAGACTTTAAGATTTTGCCTTCCACCACAGTGAGGAGGTGTTTGGTGAACTCACTGTGGTGGATGTTAAATTTGTGTTGATTGTGTGTTTTTGTAATTTTTTATTATATGTACACATTTCCATCGCAGTAGGGTCAGGGGGCGTGGGTGAATCAGTGCGGGATGGATAGTCAGGGGGGTTGAGAAGGCAATCGGTGCAGAACGGATGCATTGAGGCAGGGGAATTAGTGCATGTTTTGTTTGAGTAGGTAAAATTGTGAGGGGGGAGTGCGGGGATGTCAGTGGGGGTAATCAGTACAGGATGGATGGGAGGCTTAGTAGTGTGGATCGGGAGGGTGTCTGCGCAGGATGAATGGGTGATCTGCAGGATGAATGGTGAATCTGCAGGATGAATGGGTAAGACAGTGCAGGATGGATGGGAAGGGGGTCAGTACAGGATGAATTGGGGGACCAGTGTAGGATGGATAGAGGGGGGGAGGGTGGCAGGAGAATCAATGCGAGGTGGATAGGGAGATCAGTGCAGGATGAATAGAGGGGGGGGGTGATAGATGGGGAGGGGTGCACAGGGGAAGGCAGTGAGGGCTGAATAGATGGGGAATTGGGATCAGTATGGAGTGGAGAGGATGGGTCCCAGGATAAGGGGGGGGGGGGGGGAGGAGGGCGTACAAGAGAGAGAGGAAGGGGCAGAGGAGGTGGTGAGCAGGAAGGAAGATCAGCGCTCCTCGGACAACACCGGCATCATCGCCCCGCAGCCCGTCCCTGCCCACCGCCAAAGGGGGAGGCAGTTGGGACCTCCTCGCCACCGCCTTCCCTCCTCTGCCAGCTAACAGGAAGGTGCGGGGCCAAGCGGTGCAGGTGCTTCAGACGGCGGAAGGGGGCCTCCCCCTTCTTTCCTCCCTCCCACCTCCCAGCCTAGCACATGCAGAAGCAAAGATCCTAGAGGAGCTCCTCTAGGTTCTTTGTGCAGAAGGGTTCGTTTTGAAAGCGGTTATCGCCGTTGGCGGAGTGGCACTCAGCGGCCGGTATGAGGGCGGGCAGGGTGCAGAAGGAAGTGGAGCCGCCATCGCCACTGCTGCTGCTGTGCGGGGCCCATCATTCTCTCTGATAAATAAAGGCGATGGTGGGGGGTGCGATTGACCGGCGGTGGGTGGTAGAGGCGAGGGGGTGGGGGTGTAGACCCGGCCGGAGCAGCGCCTGTTGTCGGGTCACGGCCGCTGTCAGGACAGGGTTCAGAGTCAGTCGTTCCTGCTTCCCGCCCGGCGACGGGAGAACGGTCTCCCCGGATGACCGGCGGCAGCGGACAGGACCCGCTCAATAGGCGCCAGGCTGACCGATGGGGCCGCTCCGGCGCCGAGGATTGGACCCTTCGCGGGTAGATTAACACCCCCGATATAAAACAAACAGATTCCCCCTCCCCGCAACGCAATATTTCACGGCCCCACTCTAGGCCCGGAGCATCGAGGCGATGCATTGAAAATGGCGGCGATCTGATCCCGCCCACTGCGCACGCGCGGAGAGACGGCGTCATTTTGCCACCAGTTTACCCCCCACTGCGCAGGCGCTGATGGTCGCAACTATTTCCCGAATTTCGCGTAAATATTTTTTTTCCTCTGATTTTTTTTCCCCCTGGAAACGCACCCCCCCCCCCAACAACTTCGGTTATTGCAGCATTTTGTGTCTACTCTACCGTGTAAACCTGCACACCTTTCAAGGAAATGTAGGGAGCCACGGTGGCGCAGCGGCTGAGTTGCTGCCGCACAGCACCAGAGACCTGTCTGCTGCCATGTTCATAAGGAATAGGTGTAGAATTAGCCCATTCAGTCATGGCTGATCTATCTCTCCCTCCTAACCCCATTCTCCTGCCCTCTCCCCATAACCTCTAACGCATACTAATCAAGAATCTATCTCTGCATTAAAAATATCCACTGACTTGGCCTCTACAGTCTTCTGTGGCAATAAAGTGTTCAATAAGGAACTGCAGATGCTGGAAGATCGAAGGTACACAAAATTGCTGGAGAAACTCAGCGGGAGCAGCAGCATCTATGGAGCGAAGAAAATAGGTGACGTTTCGGGCGAACCCCTTCTTCAGACTGATGGGGGGTGGGAGGGGAGAAGGAAGGAAAAGGGGGGGAGGAGGAGGAGCCCGAGGGCGGGGGGATGGGAGGAGACAGCTCGAGGGTTAAGGAAGGGGAGGAGACAGCAAGGGCTAACAAAATTGGGAGAATTCAACATTCATGCCATCAGGATGCAAGCTGCCCAGGCGGAATATGAGATGCTGTTCCTCCAGTTTCTGGTGTTGCTCACTCTGGCAATGGAGGAGACCCAGGACAGAGAGGTCGGATTGGGAATGGGAGGGGGAGTTGAAGTGCTGAGCCACCGGGAGTTCAGGTAGGTTCTTGCGGACTGAGCGGAGGTGTTCGGCGAAACGATCGCCCAATCGCCGCTTAGTCTCCACGATGTAAATCGGCTGACATCTAGAGCAGCGGATGCAGTAGATGAGGTTGGAGGAGATACAGGTGAACCTTTGTTGCACCTGGAACGACTGCTTGGGACCTTGAATGGAGTCGAGGGGGGAGGTGAAGGGACAGGTGTTGCATTTCTTGCGGTTGCAACGGAAAGTGCCCGGGGAGGGGGTGTTACGGGAGGGAAGGGAAGAATTGACAAGGGAGTTGCGGAGGGAGTGGTCTTTGCAGAAGGCAGACATATGGAGAGATGGGAAGATGTGGCGAGTGGTGGGGTCACGTTGGAGGTGGCGGAAATGGCGGAGGATTATGTGTTGTATTTGCTGGCTGGTGGGGTGAAAGGTGAGGACCAGGGGGACTCTGCCCTTGTTGCGAGTGTGGGGATGGGGAGATATTAAAGTGGACTGTAGTACACAGAAGCTAATCGGGTGTAGTTGAAATCTTTGTAAAGTTTACTTGGTCTCTAACAGATGCGGATAAAGTTGGTAACAAATGGGCGGTACAAAGCTGCCGCCTTACAGCGCCTGAGACCTGGTTCAATCCTGACTATGGGTACTGTCTGCACGGAGTTTGTACCTTCTCCCTGTGACTGCGTGGGATTTCTGCGGGTGCCCCGTTTCCTCCCACATTCCAAAGACGTGCAGGGTTGCAGGTTGATTGGCTTGTGTAAATTGTACATTGTCCCTATTGTGTAGGATAGTGCTAGTGTACGGGGTGATTGGTGGTCGGCGTGGACTCGGTGGGCCAAAGAACCTCTTTCCAACACTGCATCTAAAGTAGTTACAACATCCACTGCAGTAGGTAAAGGTCTCGTTAATTTTAAATTATTGACATTTAGAGGATTGAGTTTTCTGATGCTTTTACACCCTTTGGCAAAGGATTCATGTTTTGAACAAGTAACCAACCCTAATTAACATTAGAATCTACGTTCTCTCCTCCCATTTCAAACTACAGTGAGTCCAAAACAATGAATGTCCCCAATCACAAGATATGAGTGTCCCCAATCACATTCCAGGAGTCATACACAGAGCACCTTTCAAACCATTCTACCCACTTACGTGTCCTTGGCATGCAAATTACACGACCTCGTGGTCACGTTGAGGCTCACGGGCAACGTATGGCCGCGCGGGGCCTGTCCCTCATAGAAGCATGGAGGGGTGTGTAGTTGTGCACGACATCGCGCGGGGCTCCGAAATTATTGTAGCGACTAAATCTTCGCGCGCTAACGGCCTGTTGCGGAACTGACAGGCAAAGTGGGACAGTCCCAAGACCCTGGTGCGATGCAACGTCTCACCTTCAGATTCAGATTCAATTTTAATTGTCATTGTCAGTGTACAGTACAGAGACAACAAAATGCATTTAGCATCTCCCTTGAAGAGCAGCAGAAGCAGGCAAACGATCGCTGAACTCGGCCTGGGGCTCACGGCTGTTGCAGTCCGGATCCGCCCCCACTTCTACTCCCAGAGCGGGGCCAGGAGAAGAGCTGTTCTGCTGGCGGGGAGGATTTGATAAACTTTTCGGAAGGATTTGTTTAGCGGGGAGAAACGGCGGTCAGACTTTGCAGTTCAGAGCTTTGTCGATCTGCAGAGACTTTCTTTGTTCAAAGATTCCTCTAATTAGGGAGGATTTGTCCGTGTATCTGGAAAGTCGTAGGAGCGCCTGTGGTTGGCGGAAGGCCAAGTTACACTTGTACAAGTCGGAGCTGAGTCTGGAGCAGTGTTTGTGGACAGTAACATCGGAAAGCTCCGTCCTACACCGACTTGCCCGGCCCAGGTGTGCTGGGTAAGAACGGCAACAGTGCCTTGGATTTCGTTAAAACCGGGGAGGCGACAGAGACCTTGGAAAGAAGTCTCTGGAAGCTCCATTTTTAATGACGGGAAGGATTGGCACGGACATTTCCTATCTTATCAGGAGGAGACTGCTTCTGTTGCTTGCCAGGAAAGCCTTCACAAGACTATTTAACTGCTGGAAAAGAGTGGAGGTGCAGCAATAGCAGAAAGACTGCTTGGATTATAAAGTACTGATACTTTGTGTGTTGTGCCATGCCCTATAGTGGCGGCCCCTCAGAGTTATGCAGCTGTCGCACGGTCGGCAGTCTCGGAGACTGAGGGTCACGAGTTGATGGGGCGCACAAATGGTGTAAAAATGTACATGCGGAGCAACCTGCCCTTCAAGGCCTTTCTAGATGCGCTGGGTGAGACTGTTGGCAAGAAAGGCATAGTCTCGGGCGCGGTGGTCAGTGAGAAGGTTGTTGTTCTATTAAAGACAGAACAGGCGGTGGCTCTGGCTCTGGAAAGGGGGGTAACAGCAGGCGGGAATTTTGCGGCGGTGGACCCATGGGGGGGGGGGGGGTCCCGTTTTGCCGGTCATTCTGTCCAACGTTCCCACTTTTGTTCCGGATGCGCTCTTGAACCCACATGTAAGGAAGCTGGGGGAGGTGCGGTCAGGGCTCACCAAACTGTTGTACAGGTTTGACGATCCTGAGATGCAACACATATGTACGTTCAAGCGTCGCGTGTATATACAGTTGGCACAGGGGATGGACACGGAGGGGAGTTTTGAGGTGGAGGTGGATGATTTCTCCTATCGCGTGTTCTGGAACGCGGGCCAAGTGCGTTGTCACGCTTGCAAAAAGGTGGGGCATTTTCGCAGGAATTGTCCCAGGACCCGGGCTGCCAGTTCCACCACGAAGGCCCGGGAAAGCACTAGTGGCCCATCTGGGGCTGCTGGTTTTACCACGGTGGTCCGTGAAGGCTTTACTCCCCTACCCCCAACCCCTATCCCTGCCACCACCCCCATGTCCCGTACCTGTGGCGGTGGATGCCGGAGAAGTGCGTGGGGTGGATGGGAAGGTTTGGGAGCAACAGCGGGGGAAGAAAGTCAAGAAAAAGAAGTAAAATCTCCAGGCGGGTCCCCCGGTCCCCTAGAAGATGATCACCTCCAAGCGGGACCCCTGGCAGCAGATCATTTTGTGCTCGCCTCTGAGATAGATGGTAGTGCGGAGGTAGAGGCTTCTGCAATGGAGCCCACCGTACCACCGCACGCCAGTGGTTGGAAGAGGAGGAGGCATGGGTCCTCCGATACAGAGAAGGGCCCTGAAGGTCAGGGGCAACCTGAAGGGGAGCCTTCATCTCCTGTTGAGGTGGAGAACCCAGGGCACGCTTCCTCTGAGGGGGAGGATGCCTCTGTAGGTCAGGGACCACCTGAGAGTGGCGATATATTACTCTTGGGGGCTGTTCCCCCAGAGAACGTGTCTGCTATCTTAGTGGATGACCAGGGGCAGCCTGAAGGGGAGGACTTGGGTGAGGGGGTGGGTCCCCAACATGAGCTCCCTGTTGAGGCTACAAGCCCAGTTGAGGGATGTGATGCCCCACTGGTTGAGGGAGCAGGGGAGACTCCAGTAACATCGCCCCCTTAGGGCCACAGTGAGGTGATTCACCTGGTGGAGGGGGACGGGGACTCTCTGGGTGACGGTGCAACGGCGGGTACCCTGGGTGAGGAGAAAGGTAAGCGAGTGAGCTGCCAGCACGCAAGGCTTGAGTGACCGTGCTGCCAGCCCAAGAATCCATTTGGCCCACCATGTCCATACTAGCCCTCTGGAAACCAGTCCCTTCAGCCCACAACACCCATACTAGTGCTCCAGAATGCCGCCCCTCCCACTGGCCACCAATAATGGAATTGGTGGAGAGGTAGAATATTGCGTTCGGGGATCAGCCCTCCCATGTGAACATGGGACCCAATGGGTCCCACTTGGTCTAGCAGCTGTTAAAACTGACTATACCCATTTGACAGGTTAAACATTACGCTAACTGACAAGAGGTGGCAAAAGGACATAACTGCAGCAAATGTTCTTTTGGTAATATGTTTAAAGGTGTCATTACTGGACACTCAGATTAGATGTGCGTGTTGTGAACAGCAATGAAGATACCCAGTTTGTACGCATCGAGATTACATTTTTTTTTTGATAAACGCCGTTTCCATCATTCCCACTTCAGAATTAACGTTAATATTTCAACTGAAATATCTCCTGACCAAATTTGTGATGTATATGACCGACTGTAGAAGTAAAACCTGGATAAATCCAACGTAGAGTTGTGAATGTTGCTCATTAAATAACTACAGTACTGATAGTCCATATTAAGGGCATTGATTTGCTATTAAAATGAATTATATAATAACGTGTCAGCAGTAGCAGTGACAATCGAACACTGCGGTTTTATTAATAATAATAATAATAAACTTTATTACGAACTTGAGGTCCAGCCAAGGGGCAACATTACATTAAAAATGCATTGCATATTAAATATCATAAAGTACATATAAAATCTTAGTATATCACTTATAAAAGCATCATAAATTATATTAAAAAAACCGCAATACATAAGTTAAAAATCCAGATTAAAAGAATGATCAATGTCCTACAACGAGACAACAATACCAGTGTCTCCACAACTGGGATTTGTAGCGTGTAGTGCTAACCCTTATGTTTGACAAGGCCACAATAATTACATTTTTAGTCATTTATCGTGTAAATGAATTTATACATGTGATGTCTTAGGATAGCTTCTAAAGTACTGACTCCTGCAGCCACAAACATATTACTGGCACTACACCATCTAGGTTTCCTTAGCAGTGTTCTCATGGCATCGTTATATGCCACCTCTATGCTCTGCAAAATTCTCTTTCCATAGTTCGACCAAAGGTGCGCAGTGTAGTGGTGTGCAGTATGCTCTAAATCGCAACATCTTCACCACATCTGCACACGCACCAAATTTACGTAAGAGAATATTCGCCTGTACATAGAGCATGCGTCGTTGCCTATAAATATCCTCGTCATCTGTGATTTGTTCTGTAATAATATGCCCTAGATATTTTACCTTATTACAAACACTAAGATTATTGTCAGACAATTTAAAATCAGGAAATTTTAGACATTTATCCTCTTTGGTTCTACAGATCATAACAGCATTCTTCCTAGCATTATATTGAATGTCATGTTCCACACCATACACAGGACATATAGTAAGGAGCTGCTGGAGACAGGCCAGCGCTAAATAGTTTCACGTGTTCACAATTTAATTAATCCACCTTTATGGATTAAAACAATGATAACATTGGGAATTAAAACACATTGATTGCATTCCGTTATCAAACATAGTCAATGTTCGTTCTGAAGACATTTCCAGGACAGTAGGGTCGTGAGGGGGGTATGTGTGTGCATGTGAATAAGTGTGGGATGGATAGATGGCGGGGATGGGGGTTGAGATGGCAATTAGTGCGGAATGGATGGATTGATTGAGGCAGGGGAATTAGCGTGTGTTGGCTGGAGTAGGTAAAATTGTGAGGGGAGAGCCCGGGGAATGTGAGTGGGGTTGAACGGGGGGGGGGGGGGGGGGGGGGGGGGGGGGGGGGGTCAGGGGGGGGGGGGGGGGGATGGGGGGGGAGTGGCAGATGGATGATGGGGAGTGGCAGAATCAATGCGAGGTGGATAGCGAGATCAGTGCAGGATGAATAGATGGGGGGGGAGCACAGGGAATGTCAGTGAGGACTGAATAGAGGCGGGAATGGGGATCAGTGTGGGATGGAGAGAGGTCCCACGATAGAAACATAGAAATTAGGTGCAGGAGTAGAGGCCATTCGGCTCTTCGAGCCTGCACCACCATTCAATATGATCATGGCTGATCATCCAACTCAGTATCCTGTACCTGCCTTCTCTCCATACCCCCCGATCCCTTTAGACACAAGGGCCACATCTAACTCCCTCTTAAATATAGCCAATGAACTGGCCTCAACTACCTTCTGTGGCAGAGAATTCCAGAGATTCACCACTGTGTGAAAAATGTTTTTCTCTCTAAGGAGGTTGGAGGGGGGCATACAACAGAGAGAAAGGGGGGGGGGGGGGCGAGGAATGGGGAGGAATGAAGGTCAGCGCTCCTCGGACAACACAGGCATCATTGCCCCGCTGCCTTGGCCGTCCCTGTCCACCACCAAGTGCCGCCGCCAAAGGGGGAGGCAGTTGAGAACTCCTCGCCACCGCCTCCCTTCCTCCGCCAGCCAACAGGAAGGTGCGGGGCCGAGCGGTGCAGGTGCTTCAGACGGCGGAGAGGGGCCACCCCTTCGTGCCCCCCATCCTCCCAGCCTCAGTGTGCGGGAGGGGTTGTTTTGAAAGCGGTTATTGCCGTTGGTGGAGTGGCAAGCAGCGGCCGCTATCAGGGTGGGCGGGGTGCGTGAGGAGGAAGTGGAGCCGCCGTTGCTGCCGTGCAGGGCCCGTCATTCGCTCCGACCCTCAGTCACTCCGCACTTAGTATCTTTGCCCCACACGACAGCCGTCGCCGCCGACACGAAACGTCACGTTCCTTTTCTCCAGAGATGCTGCCTGACCCACTGAGTTACTCCAGTTTTTTGTATCTATCTCTGGTATAAACCAGTATCTGCAGTGCCAAGCCGGGCAAAATTACTCGGCTTTTAGGTTGCCCGGCGGAACTTTAGGTGGCCATTGGCACCCGGACATCTGTTAATTTCGAGCCCTGTCAAGGCGGGTGAAGCCCTTACCACAGGTCAGGCAGGGGAAGGGGCGCTCACCACTGTGGGGATGCCGGTGCTGATACAGGCAGGGCATGCGGGTGAAACTCGTGCAACACTCAGCGCACACAAAGGGTCTCTGTCTGGTGTGTGTCCGCTGGTGCTCCCACAGCCCCCGTGTGTTCTTGTAACAGTGGGAGCAGCTACTCGCCGGCGTGGGCCCGCCGGTGCTGCCGCAACCCCCGCGAGCTGTCAAATGCCTCACCACAGTACGGGCAGTCGTAGGGCTGGCCACTGGTGTGCACGTGCTGGTGAGACAGGGTGTGCGAGGCCATGGCAAAGCGCTCTGCACACACCGGGCTGGGGATGGGACCGTCTCCAGCGTGCACCCGCTGGTGGGACAACAGGCTGTTGGGGCGGGTGAAGCCCTTGCCACACTTAGCGCAGGTGTAGGGGCGCTCACCGGTGTGGGTGTGCTGGTGCACCAGCAGGTTGCTGGACTGGGTGAAGCTCTTGCCGCAGTCGCTGCAGGTGAAGGGGCGCTCGCTGGTGTGGGTGCGCCGGTGAGCCAGCAGGCTGCTGAGACGGGTGAAGCCCTTGACGCAGTCGCTGCAGGTGTAGGGCCGCTCCCCGGTGTGCAGGCGTCTATGCACCTTCAGTGCCAGCGACGACTTGAAGCTTTTGCCGCAGTCGGGGCAGGTGAAGGGCCGCTCACTGCTGTGCACCCGCCGGTGTACCCACAGCCCCGACAACCGGGCAAAGCTCTTGCCGCAGGTGGAGCAGCCATAGGGCTTCTCGCCCGTGTGCACCCGCTGGTGGATCTTTAGCTCTTGCGTTGTCTTGAAGCCTTTGCCACAGTCGGAACAGCTGAAGGGCCTCTCACCGGAGTGCATCGACTGGTGCTCCAGCAGCTTGGTGGAGCTGGTGAAACCCTTGCCGCACTGGGTGCAGGTGTAGGGACGCTCGCCGGTGTGGGTGCGCTGGTGGGACAGCAGCCTGCTAGAGCGGGTGAAGCCCTTGCCACACTGGGTGCAGGTGTAGGGGCGCTCGCCGGTGTGGATGCGTTGGTGCTCCCGCAGGCTGGTGGAGTGGGTGAAGCCCTTGCCACACAGGGTGCAGGTGAAGGGACGCTCGCCGGTGTGGGTGCGCTGGTGAGACAGCAGCCTGGTGGACTTGGTGAAGCCCTTGCCGCACTGGGTGCAGGTGTAGGGGTGCTGGCCGGTGTGGGTGCGCTGGTGCTGCAGCAGGCTGTTGGAGCAGGTGAAGCCCTTGCCACACTGGGCGCAGGTGTAGGGGCGCTCGCCGGTGTGGATGTGCTGGTGCTGCAGCAGGCTGTTGGAGCAGGTGAAGCCCTTGCCGCACTGGGTGCATGTGTAGGGACGCACGTCAGAGTGTGTGCGCTGGTGAACCAGCAGGCCGTGGGAGCGGGTGAAACCCTTGCCGCAGTCGCTGCAGGTGTAGGGGCGCTCGCCGGTGTGGGTGTGCTGGTGCTCTAGCAGGCTATCGGAGCGGATGAAGCCCTTGCCGCAGTCACTGCAGGTGAAGGGCCTCTCCCCAGTGTGCAGGCGCATGTGCATCTTCAGTTCGGGCGACGACTTGAAGCCTTTGCCGCAGTCGCTGCAGATGTAGGGCCGCTCTCCCATGTGCTGGCGCATGTGCACCTTCAGTTCCTTGGATGACTTGTAGCATTTGCCGCAGTCGGAGCAGGTGAAGGGCCGCTCACCGGTGTGCAGGCGCATGTGCACCTTCAGTTCCTGCGACGACTTGAAGGCTTTGCCGCAGTCGGAGCAGGTGAAGGGCCGCTCACTGCTGTGCACCAGCCCGTGCCGCAACAGCCCCGACAACTGGGCAAAGCTCTTGCCGCAGGTGGAGCAGCCATAGGGCTTCTCGCCCGTGTGAACCCGCTGGTGGATCTTCAGCTCTTGCGTCGTCTTGAAGCTTTTGTCGCAGTTGGAGCAGGTGAAGGGCTTCTCGCCGGAGTGCACGCGGTTGTGCCGCAGTAGGCTGGCGTAACGGGTGAAGTTCTTGCTGCACTCCGAGCAGTTGAAGGGGCGTTCTCCCGTGTGCACCCGCCGGTGGATCTCCAGCTTGCTCGGTTTCTGCCAGGCCTTGCCACACACGTCGCACTCATAACGCTTCTCCTTGTTGTTGTGCCCCTGTCATGTGGTCCTCCATCGAAGCTCAGCCCCTCGAAGCTCAGCCCGCACACCGAGCTGATGGGGGGGGGGGCTCACCGGCACCCTGGCCACCCTCAATGGCCACTCACGTCCCCGTCTCTCCGTCCACAGCAACGGCTACTAAACCCTGCAGGAGGGGAACACAGAGGGTCAACAAGCTGGCAAACAGGACATTACTAACGCGTGAACATTACAAGTGCTTGAAGGGGAGGGAAGGGCACGGCGGTGAAAGGGGGAGGGGGACAGGGTGAAGGAGGGGTGAAGGCAGATGAACAGGAGGGGGTGAGGAGAAGAAGGGAGGGGAGGGGTGCAAGGGCATGGGGACGAGGGGGGATGGAAGTGAAGGGGGATGGAGAGGATGGTGTGACGGTGGCAATAGACAATAGAAAATAGGTGCAGGAGTAGGTCATTCGGTCCTTCGAGCCAGCGCCGCCATTTAACGTGATCATGGCTGATCAACCCCAATCAGTACCCGTTCCTGCCTTCTCCCCATATCCCCTGACTCTATCCCCTATTTTTAAGAGCCCAATCTAGCTCTCTCTTGAAAGCATCCAGAGAACCTGCCTCCACTGAGGCATAGAATTCCACACTCACAACTCTCTGCGAGAAAAAGTGTTTCCTCGTCTCCGTTCTAAATGGCGTACTCATTATTCTTAAACTGTGGCCCTGGTTCTGGGCTCCCCCAACATCGGGAACATGTTTCCAGCCTCCAGCGTGTCCAAACCCTTAACAATTTTATATATTACAATGGGATACCCTCTCATCCTTCTAAACTCCAGAGTGTACAAGCCCAGCCGCTCCATTCTCTCAGCATATGACCATCCCGCCATCCCGGGAATCAACCTTGTGAACATACGCTGCACTCCCTCAATAGCAAGAATGTCCCTCCTCAAATTAGGGGATCAAAACTGCACACAATACTTCAGGTGTGGTCTCACTAGGGCTCTGTACAACTGCAGAAGGACCTCTTTGCTCCTATATTTAACTCCCCTTGTTATAAAGGCCAACATGCCATTCGCTTTCTTCACTTTCTACTGTACCTGCAAGCTTACTTTCATAGACTGATGAACAAGGACCCCCAGATCCCGTTGTACTTCCCCTTTTCCCAACTTGACACCATTTAGATAGTAATCTGCCTTCCTGTTTTTCCTACCAAAGTGGATAACCTCACATTTATCTGTATTAAACTTGATCTGCCATGCATCTGCCCACTCCCCCAACCTGTCCAAGTCCATTTTCATAGCATCTTCCTCACAGTTAACACTGCCACCCAACTTTGTGTCATCTGCAAATTTGCTAATGTTACTTTGAATCCCTGCATACAAATCATTTGTGTATATTGTAAATAGCTGTGGTCCCAGCACCGAGCCTTGCGGTATCCAACTAGTCACTGCCTGCCATTCTGAAAGGGACCCGTTAATCCCTACTCTTTGTTTCCGCTCTGCCAACCAATTTTCTATCCATGTCAGCACTCTACCCCCAATACCATGTGCCCTAATTTTGCCCACTAATCTCCTATGTGGGACCTTATCAAATGCTTTCTGAAAGTCCAGGTACAATACATCCACTGGCTCTCCCTTGTCCATTTTCCTAGTTACATCTTCAAATAATTCCAGAAGATTAGTCAAGCATGATTTCCCCTTGGTAAATCCATGCTGACTCGAACCGATCCTGTTACTGCTATCCAAATGTGCGGCTATTTCATCTTTTATAATTGACTCCAGCATCTTCCCCACCACCGATGTCAGGCTAACTGGTCTATAATTACGTTTTCTCTCTCCCGCCTTTCTTAAAAAGTGGGATAACATTAGCTACCCTCCAATTTACAGGAACTGATCCTGAGTCTATAGAACATTGGAAAATTATCACCAATGCATCCACGATTTCTAGAGCCACTTAAGTACCCTGGGATGCAGACCATCAGGTCCTGGGGATTTATCAGCCTTCAGTTCCATCAGTCTATCCAACACCATTTCCTGCCTAATGTGGATTTCCTTCAGTTCCTCTGTCACCACGGATCCTCTGGCCACTACTATATCAGGAAGACTGTTTGTGTCCTCCTAAGTGAAGACAGATCCAAAGTACCTGCTCAATTCATCTGCCATTTCCTTGTTCCCCATAATTAATTCACCTTTTTCGATCTTCAAGGGTCCAACTTTGGTCTTAACTAATTTTTTCTTCACATACCTAAAGAAGCTTTTAGTACCCTCCTTTATATTCTTGGCTAGCTTACCTTCGTACCTCATCATTTCTCCCCGTATTCTCTTTTTAGTTATCTTCTTTGTTCTTTAAACATTACACAATCCTCTTGCTTCCCGCTCATCTTTGCTACGTTTTACTTCTTCGCTTTAATTTTTATAGTCTCTGACGTCCCTTGTCAGCCATAGTCTCCGCTTACTCCCCTTGGAATCTATCTTCCTCCTAGGAATGAACTGATCCTGCACCATCTGTATTATTCCTAGAAATACCTGCCATTTTTGTTCCACTGTCATCCCTTCTATTGTATCTTCCCAGTCAACTTTGGCCAGCTCCTCCCTCATGGCCCCATAGTCCCCTTTATTCAACTGTAACACTGACACCTCCGATTTACCCTTCTCCTTCTCCAATTGTAGTTTAAACCTGACCATGTTATAGTCACTACCTCCTAATGGCTCATTAACCTTGAGGTCCTTAATCAAATCCGGTTTATTACATAACACTAAATCCAGAATTGCTTTCTCCCTGGTAGGCTCCAATACAAGCTGTTCTAAGAATCCATCACGAAGGCACTCTACAAAGTCCCTTTCTTGGGGTCCAGTACCAACCTTATTTTCCCAGTCTATCTGCATGTTGAAATCTCCCATAACAACCACAGCATTACTTTTGCTACATGCCAATTTTAACTCCTGTTTCAACTTGCGCCCTACGTCCAATCTACCGTTTGGGGGCCTGTCTATTAGTCCCATTAGGGTCTTTTTACCCTTACAATTGCTTAATTCTATCCATACTGACTCCACATCTCCTGTTTCAATGTCATCCCTTTCAAGGGACTGAGTTTCATTCCTCACCAACACAGCAACCCCACCCCCTCTGCCCACCTGTCTGGCTTTTCAATAGGAGGTATACTCTTGAATATTCAATTCCCAGCCCTGGCCATGCAGCCATGTCTCTGTAATTCCCACATCATACTTGTCAATTTCTAACTGAGCCTCAACCTCGTCCACTTTATTTCTTATACTTCGCGCATTCATATACAGCACTTTGACCTCCGTATTCACTCCCCCCCCTCGCACCGCTTGCAATTGGCCCTGACCTTACTCTGTTGTCCCTTCTCGAGCTTTCCTTGCCATTAATTTGAGAATCTTTTGTAATTTTTCCTGTAGACACTTCCTCTTCAACTCCATCTTTATACTTCCAATTTGTCAATCCCTCCCCCTCACTATTTTGTTTAAATCCACACGTGTAGCCCTAGCAAACCTGCCTGCCAGAATGTCGGTCCCCCTCCAGTTAAGGTGTAACCTGTCTCTTTTGTACAGGTCACCCCTGTCCGAGAAGAGATCCCAATGTTCTATAAATCTAAATACTTGCTCCCTGCTCCAGCCCCTCAGCCACACATTCAGATCCCCTATCTCCCTGTTCCAGTCCTCACTAGCACGAGGTACTGGAAGCAATTCAGAGATAACCACCCTAGAAGTCCGGCCTTTCAGTCTTCTTCCCAACTCTCTGAACTCATGTTGGAGAACCTCCTTCCTCTTCTTCCCAATGTCGTTTGTGCCCACTTGCACAACTACTATGGGGGGGGTGAAGGGGGATGGAGAGGAGGGGGTAAGGGGTAGGGGGTAAGGGGGAGGGGTTGAAGGGGGATGGAGAGAAGGGGGTGAGGGGGGGGGGGAGAGAGGGTGAAGGTGGATGCAAAGGAAGGGGTGAGGGAGAGGGGAGGTGGTGAAGGCGCATTGAGAGTAGGTGGTGAGGGGGAGGGATGAAGGGGAATGATGGGAGTGAGGTGAGGGGGAGGGGTGAAAGGGTGAGGAGGGTTGGACTGGAGAGGGGGTGAAGAGGCAAGTGGGGAAGGGGAATGAGGACAGTGGAAGTGAGGGGGAGGGAGGAAGAGAGTGAGGGGAGAGTGGGGTGGAAGAGGAGCAGTTTAGAGGGAAAAGGGAGGGGGATGGGCAGAGGATGAAAGGGGGCGGCCCTACACTGTGATGTAGCATTTCTTGCGGTTGCAAGGGAAAATGCCCAGAGAGGAAGTGGTTCAGGTGGGAAGGGACAAATTGACCAGGGAGTTACGGGGAGAGCGGTCTCTGCGGGAAGCAGACGGGGAGAAGATGGGAAGATGTGGCAAGTGGTGCAATCACGTTGGAGGTGGCGAAAAGCCTTGTAAGTCCACATGTTGAATATTGTTGCTCTGTGGGGGATCCTTTCACTCAAGGGAACATCAATAAGATCCAGGCCATGCATAACAGAGCAGCAAGGTTCATATCTAAAAACTACAAGTGGCAGAACTCAGTCTCCAGCATGATAAAGGACCTTAAACTTCACATACCTACAACTCATCAGACTGACAACATTTCACAAGATCAAGAATACCACTATTGATTTAAAGATGGAGAACCACATCCAGTTAATCCAAGCACCCATGGGCATGTGAACCAGAAGCTATCAACCTGGAAATTATTTCATTCCATACGGCACTTCATTAGCACTTTCTAACTTGTTTTTCCTCAAGACAGCAGGGATTGGAATACCCTACCAGCCTGGTCAGAAATATCCAAAACATTAACACATACAAAGATTCATCTCCAAAAACATCTGCATCTCGAGCAGCACGTCCACCACTATCATAGTGCTGAGTGATGCTATACCTGGAGCTTTTCAGCACATGAGTATAGGAGTATATGAGCAGGGAGGTTCTACTGCAGTTGTACAGGGTCTTGGTGAGACCACACCTGGAGTATTGTGTACAGTTTTGGTCTCCTAATCTGAGGAAAGACATTCTTGCCATAGAGGGAGTACAGAGAAGGTTCACCAGACTGATTCCTGGGATGGCAGGACTTTCATATGAAGAAAGATTGGATAGACTCGGCTTGTACTCGCTAGAATTTAGAAGATTGAGGGGGGGTCTTATAGAAACTTACAAAATTCTTAAAGGGTTGGACAGGCTAGATGCAGGAAGATTGTTCCCGATGTTGGGAGTCCAGAACAAGGGGTCACAGTTTAAGGGGAATAAAGGGGAAATCTTCTTGGACTGAGATGGGAAAAACATTTTGGTGGATGTGTGGAATTCTCTGCCACAGAAGGTAGTTGAGGCCACAGTTCATTGGCTATATGAGTTAGATGTGGCCCTTGTGGCTAAAGGGATCAGAGGGTATGGAGAGAAGGCAGGTATGGGATACTGAGTTGGATGATCAGCCATGATCATATTGAATGGCGGCGCAGGCTCGAAGGGCCGAATGGCCTCTACACCTGCACCTATTTTATATGTTTCTATGACATCCAGGTCCAGACCAGAGATCAGGAGGGCGCTACAGTCGCAGGACCAGAGGGCGCCCAGGCCGGACTCATTCACGCCCCCCCCCCCCCCCCCACCCCGCCCGCACGTCTCGGCCTCGGGCTCCAGTTCCTCGGGTCGGCGGCCGCAGGATCGCTTTCGGGAAGGGAGGAAGGGAGGGGGTGGGGAATGGACGCGGGGTCGAGCGCCGGCGGCGAATGTTCCCACCTGAGCTGCGGCGATGAGCGGAGGCCTCGTCCTCGTCCTGTCCTGTCGGCCCGACTCACGTGACCGGTGACAGGCGACCGCCTCCAGGACCCGCCCCTCCCCACTGACGGGCAGCGCCAGCGGCCAATGAGACAGAGTCCCGCCCCCCCACTGATGGGCAGCGGCCAATGGAATAGTCCCGCCTCCCCTGACTGACGGGCAGCTCATGCAGCCAATGGGGTAACGTCCCGCCCCCACCCACTGACGGACAGCGCCAACGACCAATGGGACAGTCACGCTCCCCTACGACATAACAAAGGACCAGGTAACGCCTCTTTCCTGCGTCCGACCATTCAGTCGAAGCCCCGCCCCTCGGACAGAAACACCCACCGCCAATCGGTGTCGCCCAGGCAACGGTTGCCAGGGAGAGAGAGAGAGACAGAGAGACCAAAAGGCTCCTCTAGTATCTTTGAGAGAGACTGAGAGTGGGAGTGGTGAAAGAGAGAGAGATAGATAGATAGAGAGAGAGAGAGAGAGAGAGATAGAGAGATACATAGAGATAGAGAGAGATAGAGACAGAGATAGAGAGAGACAAAGAGAGAGAGAGAGGGAAACATAGATAGAGGGGGAGAGAGATAGAGAGAGAGAAAAAGATCGAGAGACAGAGATAGAGGGGGAGAGTGGGAGATAGAGAGAAGGAAATAGGCAACGTTTCGGGCTGAAACCCTTCTTCAGACCCAAATAGGCCCGAAACGTTGCCTATTTCCTTCGCTCCATAGATGCTGCTGCACCCGCTGAGTTTCTAAAGCTCTTTTGTGTACCTTCGATTCTCCAGCATCTGCAGTTCCTTCTTAAACACGGGAGATAGAGAGAGTCAGGTAGAGGGAGAGAGATGGAGAGAGAATAAAGATAGAGAGGGAGATAGAGAGAGATAGAGCTATTAATGACTGATATAGTTGTGATCATGGAGACATTGTTACAGGGCGACCAAGGCTGGGAGCTGAACATCCAGGGGTATTCAATATTCAGGAGGGATAGACGGAAAGGAAAATGAGGTGGGGTAGCATTGCTGGTTAGAGAGGAAATTAACGCAATAGAAAGGAAGGACATTAGCTTGGAGGATGTGGAATCGATATGGGTAGAGCTGCGAAACACTAAGAGGCAGAAAACACTAGTGGGAGTTGTGTACAGGCCACCTAACAATGGTAGTGGAGTTGGGGATGGCATCAAACAGGAAATTAGAAATGTGTGCAACAAAGGTAAAACAGTTATAATGGGTGACTTCAATCTACATATAGATTGGGTTAATCAAATTGGCAGGAGTGCTGAGGAAGAGGATTTCTTGGAATGTATGCAGGATAGTTTTCTAAACCAACATGTAGAGGAACCAACGAGAGAGCAGGCTATTCTAGACTGGATATTGAGCAATGAGGAAGGGTTAGTTAGCAGTCTTGTTGTGCATGGCCCCTTGGGCAAGAGTGACCATAATATGGCTGAGTTCTTCATTAGGATGGAGATAATTAATTCAGAAACAAGGGTTCCGAACTTAAAAAAAGGTACCTTTGAGGGTATGAGACGTGAATTGGCCAAGATAGACTGGCAATTTATTCTTAAAAGGGTTGACGGTGGAGATGCAATGGAAGGCATTTAAAGACTGTATGGATGAACTACAACAATTGTTCATCCCAGTTTGGCAAAATAATAAATCAAGGAAGGTATTGCATCCATGGATAAAAAGGGAAATCAGGGATAGTATCAAAACAAAAGATGAAGCATACAAATTAACCAGAAAAGGCAGCCTATCAGAGGACTGGGAGAAATTCCAGCAGAGGAGGACTTCATTAGGAAATGGAAAATAGATTATGAAAGAAAAATGGCAGGCAACATAAATACTGACTGCAAAAGTTTTTATAGATATGTGAAGAGAAAAAGATTAGTTAAAACAAATGTAGGTCTCTTGCAGTCAGAAACAGGCTAATTGATCATGGGGAACAAGGACACGGCAGACCAATTGAATAACTACTTTGGTTCTGGCTTCACTAAGGAAGACATAAATAATCTGCCGGAAATAGCAGGGGACCGCGGGTCAAATGAGATGGAGGAACTGAGTGAAATCCAGGTTAGCCGGGAAGTGGTGTTAGGTATATTGAATGGACTAAAGGCCGATAAATCCCGAGGGCCAGAGAGGCTGCATCCCAGAGTACTTAAGGAAGTAGCCCCAGAAATAGTGGATACATTAGTGATAATTTTTCAAAACTCTTTAGATTCTGGAGTAGTTCCTGAGGATTAGAGGGTAGCTAATGTAACCCCACTTTTTAAAAAGGGGGGGGGGGGGGAGCGAAAATGGGGAATTACAGACCAGTTAGTCTAACATCGGTAGTGGGGAAATTGCTAGAGTCAGTTATTAAAGATGGGATAGCAGCACATTTGGAAAGTGGTGAAATCATTAGACAAAGTCAGCATGGATTTATGAAAGGTAAATCATGACTGACGAATCTGATAGAATTTTTCGAGGATGTAACTAGTAGAGTGGATAAGGGAGAACCAGTGGATGTGTTATATCTGGACTTTCAGAAGGCTTTCAACAAGGTCCCACATAAGAGATTAGTAAACACACTTAAAGCACATGGTATTGGTGGTTCAGTATTGATGTGGATAGAGAACTGGCTGGCAGACAGGAAGCAAAGAGTAGGAGTAAACGGGTCCTTTTCACAATGGCAGGCAGTGACTAGTGGGGTACCGCAAGGCTCAGTGCTGGGACCCCAGCTATTTACAATATATATTAATGATTTGGACAAGGGAATTGAATGCAACATCTCCAAGTTTGCGGATGACACGAAGCTGGGGGGCAGTGTTAGCTGTGAGGAGGATGCTAGGAGGCTGCAAGGTGACTTGGATAGGCTGGGTGAGTGGGCAAATGCATGGCAAATGTAGTATAATGTGGATAAATGTGAGGTTAGCCACTTTGGTGGCAAAAACAGGAAAGTAGACTTTTATCTGAATGGTGGCCGATTAGGAAAAGGGGAGATGCAACGAGACTTGGGTGTCATGGTACACCAGTCATTGAAAGTAGGCATGCAGGTGCAGCAGGCAGTGAAGAAAGCGAATGGTATGTTAGCATTCATAGCAAAAGGATTTGAGTATAGGAGCAGGGAGGTTCTCCTGCAGTTGTACAGGGTCTTGGTGAGACCACACCTGGAGTATTGCGTACAGTTTTGGTCTCCAAATCTGAGGAAGGACATTATTGCCATAGAGGGAGTGCAGAGACGGTTCACCAGACTGATTCCTGGGATGTCAGGACTGTCTTATGAAGAAAGACTGGATAGACTTGGTTTATACTCACTAGAATTTAGAAGATTGAGGGGGGATCTTATAGAAAGTTACAAAACTCTTAAGGGGTTGGACTGGCTAGATGTGGTAAGATTGTTCCCGATGTTGGGGAAGTCCAGAACAAGGGGTCACAGTTTAAGGATAAGGGGGAAATCTTTTAGGACCGAGATGAAAAAAACATTTTTCACACAGAATGTGGTGAATCTCTGGAATTCTCTGCCACAGAAGGTAGTTGAGGCCAGTTCATTGGCTAAATTTAAGAGGGAGTTATATGTGGCCCTTGTGGCTAAAGGTATCAGGGGGTTTGGAGAGAAGGCTGGTACAGGATACTGAGTTGGATGATCAGCCATCATCATATTGATTGGCGGTGCAGGCTTGAAGGGCCGAATGGCCTACTCCTGCACCTATTTTCTATATTTCTATATTTCTATGTTCTCCAGAGATGCTGCCTGATCCGCTGAGTTACTCCAGCACTCTGTGAAACGACACCTATCCATGTTCTCCAGAGATGCTCCCTGACATTCGTCATTTCAGGTCGGGACCTTTCCGGTTTGAGTGGGCCAGTGGAGTAGAGAAGTCAAGACAGTTGTTGCACCAACAGTTGATATAAAAAGGTCCATAAAGGGTAGAAGGCTGGGTAGATCTACCAACAGTGGATATAAATAGGTCCAGAGAAGGTAGAAGGGTAATGTTGGAGACTGGAGACAGGATTGTCACTGGATGGATAGGATTATCTCCCATTAAGAAAAGCTCAGAGGTGGCAGAAGAGCCCTACGTCCCTATGTTCCCAATGTAGGGGGAGTCCAGAACCAGAAGTCACAGTTTAAGAATAAGACCCCCTGAGTCACTCCATCTTTTATCTTGGTCTATTAACAGATTCAGATCTACCTTAGATCTCCTCTTGTAAGTCTGCGTGGTGCTCTCCTTTTTCACCGGCATTCTCGAAACTCCTTGCTTGGGTTATTGATCCACACCGTGAAGGTTAGAGTTTCGACCTCTAGTAGCTACCGGCTGTTTCAATGCCTGGCAGAATGGGTTTGGTGCACCCACTTCAAGTTGACAGATGAAATGGAGCCCGTCTCTCATGGTTACGGATGCAGTTCACTGTGAGGTCACCGGCCAGGCACATTATGACGTCACCTCTGATTATGATGGTTTACAAACTTGTGATCTTACGAATGGAAGGCAGGCCCAGAAGGGAATAAACCATTTCACCATATGACCGTCACAGTGGTTATAACCAACTGGACTCAAGTGTTAGATACAAGGAACTCAGTTCAGTTGAGTTTATTGTCACATGTACAGAGAAAAGCTTTTTGTCGCGTGCTAAAAACAGTCAGCAGAAAGACAAGACATCATTACAATCGAGCCATTTACAGTGTATACATACATGGTAAGGGAATAGCGTTTAGTGCAAGATAATGTCAGCAAAGTCCAATCATGGATAGTCCGAGGGTCACCAATGAGGTAGATAGTAGTTCAGCACTGCTCTCTGGTTGTGGTAGGATGTTTAAATTGCCTGATAACAGCTGGGAAGAAACTGTCCCTGAATGTGGAGGTGTGAGTTTTCACACTTCTGTGCCTAATTTGAGGAAGGACATTCTTGCTATTGAGGGAGTGGAGCGTAGGTTCACCAGGTTAATTCCCGGGATGGCGGGACTGACATATGATGAAAGAATGGGTTGACTGGGCTTGCATTCATGGGAATGAAGGGGGGTAATTGCCTTAGACTCTCCCCCACCTGCCCTTCACTTCTGGAGTAATAGAATCAAGCTTGTAACTTTTGGAAACATCTTCCTTTAGTTTAGTTTCTACAAGTGGAGTTTAATTCAATGCAGATTTAATTTTCTCCTGTGAAGCATTATCTTGTCCATCACTCGGGTTTCATCGACATTTTTCATTTCTTGAACTGTCAACAGTTTCATGTTAACAGCAAAGTTGGAGCTTGTGTGCATTGGCAATGTAACTCTTTCATATAAGCAAGACACCAGCCAGACCATGAAGGAACAGAGTGCTGGAGTAACTTAGCGGGACTCTTCTTCAGGACCAGACATCAACGTGTGCTGGTCTCACCATGATGTAGAAACATAGAAAATAGGTGCAGAAGTAGGCCATTCAGCCCATCGAGCCAGCACCGCCCTTCGATATGATCATCCAAAATCAATACCCCATTCCTGCTATCTCCCCATATCAATTGATTCCGTTAGCCCTAAGAGCCACATCCAACTCTCTGTTGAAAACATGCAGTGAATTGGCCTCCACTGTCTTCTGTGGCAGAGAATTCCACAGATTTTCCGTGTGAAAAAGTTATCCCTCATCTCAGTCCTAAATGGCCTAACCCGTTATTCTTAAACTGTGACCCCTGTTTCGGGACTCCGCCAACATCGGGAACATTGTTCCTGCATCTAGCCTGTTCAATCCTTTAAGAATTGTATATTGCTATAAGATCCCCTCTCATTCTTTGAATTCCAGCGAATACAAGCCCAGTCGACCCACTCTTTCATCATATATCAGTCCCGCCATCCCGGGAATTAACCTGGCGAACCTACGCTACACTCCCTAAATAGCAAGAATGTCCTTCCTCAAATAAGGAAAGGTACAGAAGTGTGAAAATGCACACCTCCAGATTCAGGGACAGTTTCTTCCCAGCTGTTATCAGGCAACTGAATCATCCTACCACAACCAGAGAGCAGTGCTGAACTACAATCTACCTCATTGGTGACCCTCGGACTATCCTTGATCGGACTTTGCTGACTTTATCTTGCACTAAACGTTATTCCCTTACCATGTATCTATACACTGTAAATGGCTCGATTGTAATCATGTCTTGTCTTTCTGCTGACTGTTTTTAGCACACGAGAAAAAGCTTTTCTCTGTACACGTGACAATAAACTCAACTGAACTGAGTTCCTTGTATCTAACACTTGAGTCCAGTTGGTTATAACCACTGTGACCTGTGGTCATATGGGTGAAATGGTTTATTCCCTTCTGGGTCTGCCTTCCATTCGTAAGATCACAAGTTTGTAAACCATCATAATCTGAGGTGACGTCATAATGTGCCTGGCCGGTGACCTCACAGTGAACTGCATCCGTAACCATGAGAGACGGGCTCCATTTCATCTGTCAACTTGAAGTGGGTGCACCAAACCCATTCTGCCAGGCATAGAAACAGCCGGTAGCTACTAGAGGTCGAAACTCTAACCTACACGGTGTGGATCAATAACCCAAGCAAGGAGTTTCGAGAATGCCGGTGAAAAAGGAGAGCGGCACGCAGACTTACAAAAGGAGATCTAAGGTAGATCTGAATCTGTTAATAGACCAAGATAAAAGGTGCAGTGACTCAGCGGGTCTTATTCTTAAACTGTGACCCCTGGTTCTGGACTCCCCCTACATCGGGAACATAGGGACGTAGGGCTCTTCTGCCACCTCTGAGCTTTTCATGCTGGGAGAGAATCCTATCCATCCAGTGACAATCCTGTCTCCAGTCTCCAAAATTCCCCCACCTCTTCCCACCCCCCCTTCCCCCCAGCCCCTACCCAGCCTTCTACCCTCTCTGGACCTTTTTATATCCACTGTTGGTGCAACAACTGTCTTGGCTTCTCTACTCCACTGGCCCACTCAAACCGGAAAGTGTCCCAATGTGAAACGACGAATGTCAGGCAGCATCTGTGGAGAACACGGATAGATGGCGTTTCACAGAGTGCTAGTGTAACTCAGCGGGTCAGGCAGCATCTGTGGAGAACATGGATAGGTGACGTTTCACAGGACAGTGAAGCTAGTTGGAGGACTAGGGTGGGGGAGGGATGGAGAGAGAGAGGGAAAGCAAGGGTTATTTGAAGTTGGAGAAATCAATATTGATATCGCTGAGTTGTAATCTGCCTGTCCCGCTGAGTTTCTCCAGCATTTTCTCTATGTGTCTATCTTCAGTGCAAACCAGCATCTGCTGTTCCTGCACATTTTGTCTTGCCCACATTGACCACATCTACACTAGTTCCTCCTGCCTGCATTTGCTCCATATCTCTCCATACCTATCCTATCCATGTACCTGTCAAGAGTCAAGATTATTTTATTGTCATATATCACAAAATGAACAATTAAATACTGACTTACGATATGATAGAACATTATCTATCCAAGGAGGGAAATTGATCAGCCAACAGTCATAAAACACAAGATAAAGGCGGTCATGGTGGCGCAGCGGTAGTGTTGCTGCCTTACAGCGAATGCAGCGCCGGAGACCAAGGTTCGATCCCGATTACGGGTGCTGTCTATACGGAGTTTGTACCTTCTCCCCGTGACCTGCGTGGGTTTTCTCCGAGATCTACGGGTTCCTCCCACACCACAAGGACGTACAGGTTTGTAGGTTAATTGGCTTCAGTAACATTGTAATTGTCCCTAGTGTGTGGAGTAGTGCAAGTGTACGGGATGATCGCTGGTTAGTGTTAATGTGCGGGGATCGTTGGTTGGCGCGGACCCGGTGGGCCGAAGGGCCTGTTTCCGCGCTGCATCTCTCAACTAAACTAAACTAAACTAAACTAAACATGAAACATGAAATTAAAGTGACGTGTGGAAAGGATTGGGGATGTTCGAATATTGGGGAGGGAGAGGGAGGTTGTCAGTCTACTCCACAACAGAAGGGGGTGGAGTTGTACAGTTTGATAGACACGGGGAAGCAGAATCTCCTGTGGCGTTCTGTGCTGCATCTTGGTGGAACTCGTCTGTTGCTGAAGGTGCTCCTCAGTCTGTCATGGAGCGGGTTACATCGCAGCACAACAGTAGTGTAAACATATTGCACTGTAAAACCCTTACTAAACAGCAAAAAATGTTCAGTACATATTAGAGAAACAGACAATTAGTCCAAATTGTTCTGTCCAAATATCTTCTATATGCCTTTGTACCAGCCTCCACTACCTCCCCTGGCAGCTTGTTCCATATACCCACCTCCTGGGTGAAGGTAGTGAATTAATTATGATAGACAAACATGCTGGAGAAACTCAGCAGGTGAGGCAGCGTCTAGATGCATACTGCCTCATCTGCTGAGTTTCTCCAGCATTTTTGTCTACTTTTGATTTTTCCTGCATCTGCAGTTCTTTCTTAAACAAGGTAATTATGGTAGTGCTTTAAACGAGTCTTAAACGATGCCTCTGTAGAATAATCTATTCAGTTTTGGACTAATTATGCTTTTATTGTTGATGGAGTGTGGACTACTTTTAATTTAAAATTCTTTTAAAATAGGGTTGTCAAAGCTTCACTTGTAAACGCAACTTTTTGCATCTTTGAACCATGAATTGGAGACCCAAAAATCTCTGTCGAATTGGTTGTCAAAATTACCGAGTGCTCCCCGGAATGTCGTCAGCTCTTGGGAACATTTTCATTATAATTCTTCACTTTTCCTTCAAATTCGATTTTTTTTAAAAAAAGGTTCAGCTTGTGAACTTTAAACAGCCTTTTTATTTTAAATATCCTTCGCAGACTCGATGGGCTGAAGGGCCTGTTTCCATTCTGCATCACTAAAACTAAAACTAAAACTAAACGGTTTGTTGTGGGAATTACAGAGTCATGGCTGCAAGAGGGTCAGGGATGGGAACTGAATATTCAACCTCCTATTGAATAGTTCAATAGGACAGACAGGTGGGCATGGGACTAATAGACAGGCCCCCAAACAGTGGCCTGAATATAGGGTGCAAGTTGATTCAGGAGTTAAAATTGGCATGTAGTAGCGGTAACGCTATGGGAGATTTCAACTTGCAGGTAGACTGGGAAAATCAGGATGGTACTGGACCCCAAGAAAGGGAATTTGTGGAGTACCTTTGTGATGGATTCTAAGAGCAGCTTGTATTGGAGCCTACCAGGGAGAAAGCAATTCTGGATTTATGGGGCTGTCCCACTGTACGAGCGAATTCAAGAGTTCTCCCGATTATCCCCTGATTCGAACTCGGGGAATTACGGTAATAACCGCTCGTTGGTACTCGGGGCTCTCGTGGACATTTTTCAACATGTTGAAAAATCTTGACAAGTCTTCACGAGCTTACCGCGTTTCCCGAGTACCCGCCATTAGCGTTACGAGCCGCTAAGCAACATCCCGAGCTCCGACATACCCGCAACGTATATTCAACATGCGTAACATGAGTCTGATTTTTTTTTTTATACTCGGGAGAGCTCTTGAATTAGCTCGTACAGTGGGACAGCCCCATTAGGGTTGTGTAATGAACCGGATTTGATAAAGGAACGAGGTTAAGGAACCATTAGGAGGTAGTGATCATAATATGGTCAAGTTTAATATACAATTGGAGAGGTAGAAGGTTAAATCAGAGGTGTCAGTGTTACAGTTGAATAAAGGGCACTATGGGGCCATGAGGGAGGAGCTGGTCAAAGTTGACTGGAAAGAAACCTTAGCAGGGATGACAGTGGAACAACAATGGCAGGCATTTCTGCGAATAATACAGAAGGTGCAGGATCACTTCATTCCAAAGAGGAAGAAAGATTCCAAGGGGAGTAAGAGGCGAATGTGGCTGACAAGGGAAGTCAGGGACAGTTTAAAAATAAAAGAGAAGAAGTACAACGTAGCAAAGATGTGGGAATCAAGAGGATTGGATAATGTTTAAAGAGCAACAGAAGATAACTAAAAAGGCAATGCGGGGACAAAAGATGAAGTATGAGGGTAAGCCAGCCAAGAATATAAAGGTGAATAGTAAAAGCTTATTTTGGTATGTGAAGAGGAAAACATTAGTTAAGACGAATGTTGGACACTTGAAGACTGAAAAAGGTGAATTTATTATGGGGAACAAGGAAATGGCAGTTGAACAGGTACTTTGGATCCGTCTTAACTAGGGAGGAAACAAACAATCTTCCTGATATACTAGTGGCCAGAGGATCTGGGTGACGGAGGAAGGAAAGGAAATCCACATTAGGCAAGAAATGGTGTTGGGTGGACTGATGGGACTGAAGGCTGATAAATCCCCAGGGCCTGATGGTCTGCATCCCAGGGTACTTAGGGAAGTGGCACTAGAAATCATGGACGCATTGGTGATCATTTTCCAATCTATATTACTAAAAGTCTGATCGTGACTGCTTTTGGCCCACTGTGCTGTGATTTCCAAGAGAATGCCGGCACCTACGGCCGTCATTTTTGGCCACCTCGCTCCGCCTTCATGACTGGAGGATTTTTGCCATTGATGAAAAATGAGAGAGATATTAATGTTTTTTTTAAATTCGCCATTCTCTCTGCTGCCCCGCTGGCGGCAGGAGGGAGGGACTATAAAACCCTGAACGCACTCCACGGTGAGTCCCCTCGATGCGGCTGTAAAGTGGCTGCTGCCCAATTGTTTGCCTCGCCTTTTTTAAACGTTTGTGTTCACAAAATGAATTTTGGTTGTCAGGTGGCTGCTCTCCAATTGTTTGCCTCGCCTTTTAAAAAGGTTTGTGTTCACAAAATGAATTTTGGCTGTCGGGTGGCTGCAGCCAAATTGTTTGCCTTGGCTTGGCTTTTAAAATCGTTGCAAAAGTTGGCTGCCAGCCCAAGAATCCATTCGGCCCACAATGTATATACTAGGCCTCTGGAGACCAGTCCCTTCGGCCCGCAACACCCAGACTAGCGCAACAGAAAGCCCCCCCCCCCCCCACTGGCGAGCAATATTGGAATTGGTGGAGAGGTGGAATATTGTGTTGGTGACCAGCCCTCCAGTGTGATGCTGGGACCCAACGGGTCCCACTTAGTCTAGTGTTCTATAGATTCAGGACCAGTTCCTGTGGATTGAGGATAGCTAATGTTATCCACTTTTTAAGAAAGGCAGGGGAGAGAAAAGAGGAAATTATAGACCAGTTAGCCTGACATCGGTGGTGGGGAAGATGATGGAGTCATAGAAACATAGAAATATAGAAAATAGGTGCAGGAGGAGGCCATTCGGCCCTTCGAGCCAGCACCGCCATTCATTGTGATCATGGCTGATCGTTCCCTATCAATAACCCGTACCTGCCTTCTCCCCATATCCTTTGACTCCACTAGCCCCTAGAGCTCTATCTAACTATCTTAAATCCATCCAGTGATTTAGCCTCTACTGTCTTCTGAATCCATCATAAAAGATGACATAGCAGTAACAGGATCGGTCCGAGTCAGCATGGATAGTTCTTATATCACCCTCTCTATCTCTCGTTTGGCTCGCCCCTGACTCTCAGTCTGAAGAAGGGTCTTGACCCATAACGTCACCTACTCCAGCATTTTGTGACTGTCTTAAATGTAGAGCAAGATGGGGGCAAATGCCTTGCCGAGGATCGCTGTGTTGGAGCTCCGGAGTGGTGGGCCTGCTGATTAACATCGTGGAGCTGTGGTTTGTGGAGCTTCGAGCCACGGACGGCGCTGACTTCAACATCGCCGAGTACCTGGGATCCTTAGCCTGGGATTGCCAGTGTTGAAGCTCCGCCCAGCTCGGCAGGTGGACTTGGGAAGCCACGGTCTCCGGTAGGAAGCGACCAATACGGAAACTCCAAGCCGCGAGTGTGTTCCGATCCGTACCGACGCCGGAGCTCCAATCATACTGGCGAGAGGGCCTGTACATCGGGTCGCCCGTGGCGGCGACTGCGGAGGGCTCAATGGCCACGACCATGGGTGAACAAAGAGCAAGATGAATGAACTTTATTGCCTTCCATCACAGTGGGAAACGTTGATTCCACTATGGGGGATGTTCATGTTAAATTCTATCGTGTGTTGTGATCTTTTTATTCATATGGCTGTATGGTAACGCAAATCTCACTGCCACTAATTTCTCAGGGACAACAAAGGGAAAATGCACTCCAGTAATCCCTGTGTGTGCTTTATATCTGTCTGTTAAGGTGTTCAGATTTGTCAAATATTGAATTACATTCCAACAGTGGAAACATAGAAACATAGAAAATAGGTGCAGGAGTAGGCCATTCGGCCCTTCGAGCCTGCACCGCCATTCAATATGATCATGGCTGATCATCCAACTCAGTATCCCATCCCTGCCTTCTCTCCATACCCCCTGATCCCTTTAGCCACAAGGGACACATCTAACTCCCTCTTAAATATAGCCAATGAACTGGCCTCAACCACCTTCTGTGGCAGAGAGTTCCAGAGATTCACCACTCTCTGTGTAATAAATGTTTTTCTCATGTCGGTCCTAAAGGATTTCCACTTAAACTGTGACCCCTTGTTCTGGACTTCCCCAACATCGGGAACAATCTTACCGCATCTAGCCAGTCCAATCCCTTAAGAATTTTGTAACTTTCTATAAGATCCCCCCTCAATCTTCTAAATTCTAGTGAGTACAAGCCAAGTCTATCCAGTCTTTCTTCATATGAAAGTCCTGACATCCCAGGAATCAGTCTGGTGAACCTTCTCTGTACTCCCTCCATGGACTCCACTGTTGGAAAGTAATTCAATATTTGACAAATCTGAACACCATAACAGTTTCATTACTGGAGTGCATTTTCCCTTTGCAGTCCCTGTGGAATCAGTGGCAGAGGCAGAGGGTTGTTCTGATGTTCTAATCCATGCCAATCCAGATATGATTGAATGATGGAGAGGACTTGATAAGCCAAATGGAGAAGGAACAACTCATTGGGTTTTAAAGTTTTCAGAGGGCTAAAATAGCATCAAATTAATTGATTTGCACGGTTCTGACTATGCGTGTTGTTTGGACGGAGTTTGTACGTTCTCCCTGTGACCCGCGTGGGTTTCCTTCGGGTGCTCTCGTTTCCTCCCACATTCCAAAGATGTGCCGGTTTGTAGGTTAATTGACGTCTGTAAATTGCCCCTAGTGTGAAGGATATAGGACTAGTGTACGGGTGATCATTGGTTAGCGTGGATCCAGTGGGTGGAAGGGCCTCAACGGAAATGTGACATTTTTCTGTATCGTTTTGCTGTCCGCTCTGCAGCCTAACATTGAGTTGGCGAATTCATGCTGGTGACCGATTTTGAGAGCTCAACCACAGCAACCCACGGGGCTAAACATCACGGAGCCCGCGGTCTCTGGTCAAAGACAGACATCCGGAGCTCCAAACCGCAGGAGCTTCGATCGCCCCGACATGGGAGCTTTGATTGCCCTGACACGGGGGCTTCGACCGCCGGCTGTGGGAGCTCCGATTGCCCCGACAGATGGTTCAACTGCCCCGACTGCAGGAGAAAAATGAGGGAAGAAGGTTAGACTTTATTATCTTCCATCACAGTGAGGAATGTGGGGAATCCGCTGTGGTGGATGTTTATGTTTACTCTAATGTAGTTGTGTATCTTGTTGCTTTTCTAGTACGGCTGATTGGTAATTCACATATCACTGTACCTATATTGGTACAGGTGATAATAAAAGACCTTTGAAACCTTTGAAAACAAAGCTTTTCACTTTATCTCAGTACACGTGACAATAATAAGCCTACACATAAAGTTCTCCAATTGGGCACAAACTAAACGCCTCCATAATGAAGCTCTGGCCAATCACCGGCCAGAAAAGCAGGGCCAATCCAGAGGTGGTGGGGGAGCGAAGATGCGAGTTGGAGAAAAGACGCATCTTCGACCAGGTGAGTGACTGCGAAATGGTTTCCCCCAATTCCCCAACCCCCGCATAAATAAGAAACCTTTAAAACATATTTTTTGACACACTAAAAATAATAAAAAGGGTGAAAGGACGAACAGCTGCTGGCGAGGCTGCCACCCGAATCTGTCATCATGGCTGATCATCCATAATGAGTAACCCGTTCCTGCCTTCTCACCATATGCCTTGACTCTGCTATCTTTAGCAGCTCTATCCAACTCTCTCTTGAAAACCTCCAGAGAATCTGTCTCCTCTGCCTTCTGAGGCAGAGAATTCCACAGACTCACAATTCTGTGTGTGAAAAAGTGTTTCCTCATCTCCGTTTTAAATGGTTTACCCCTTATTCTTAAACTGTGGCTTTGTGTCATCTGCCAATTTGCTAATGTTACTTTTAATTCCTTCACCTAAATCAGGAGGGCTAGTATGGGTGTTGGGGGCTGAAGGGACTGGTTTCCAGTGGGCTAGTATGGACATTGTAGGCCGAATGGATCTTGGACTCACAGTTCACTCACTCACAACTGGTGAACTCGCAGTTCACTCACCTACGGCTGGTGGATTCACAATTCACTCACTCACGGCTGGTGGATCCACAGCTCCCTCACTCATGGCTAGTAGACTCACAGTTCATTCACGGCTGGTGGACTCACAGTTCACTCACTCACGGCTGGTGGATTCACAGTTCACTCACTCACGGCTGGTGGACTCACAGTTCATTCACTCACGGCTAGTAGACTCACAGTTCATTCACGGCTAGTAGACTCACAGTTCATTCACGGCTAGTAGACTCACAGTTCACCCACTCACGGCTGATGGACTCACAGTTCACTTACTCACGGCTAGTGGACTCACAGTTCACTCACTCATGGCTGATGGACTCACAGTTCATTCACGGCTGATGGACTCACAGTTCACTTACTCACGGCTAGTGGACTCACAGTTCACTGACTCACTTCTGGTGGACTCACAGTTCACTCACTAACGACTTGTGGACTCATTGTTCTGGACTCAACGCTCACTAATGTCTTCCAGGCTGACTGACTCATGCCCGGCCTCCGAGGCTTTATTCTCCTCGCCCCCGGAAGGGACGTTACCTTCATGGTGACTGACAGGCTAGAAGACCAATCTTCTGATCTCATGATTTTTAAAACCTTCATAACTTTTCTAATATTCCACCGATCAGAACGAAACTTGGTGCGCTTGGAGCAGAGAACAGTGAGTAAGATGCCGAAAAATCCTAGTGATATAGGGTACTGTTTTTGAGCAAATTTAAAAAAAACGCAGACCGGAAGTGGTCAAGATGAGAGTTTTAGGAATAGTATAGATGTTTAATGCTTTATGTGTCAATCCTAACTGTCTCTGTATGTCATGTTGTCACTTGTGGGCGGAGCACCAAGGCAAATTCCTTGTGTGTGACTAGTTGGCCAATAAACTTATTCATTCATTCATTCACTTCAGACGTAAAAACACAGTCCTTGCATATTGGGAAAAATACAAAGAAACAACTGGAAAATATGAGATTGAGTGAGAGGCTTTGTGGGAAGACAGACAGAGACATCTGTGGCACCTTGAGAGGTCAGTGACAACATCTTATGATATTCAGTTCCCTCTATGATCTTCATCCTCCCTATGTCTAATCCTTTCCTTGAAGCCTCTGATATATCTGACCTACTCTAACTCTGTCATAATAATTTACAAATGTAATGCCTTCACAGCTGCAATACAGTTGAACAGCAAGAAAACGCTACTTTGGCCCAACATGTCCATGATTTGCCCATATCCCTGAGCAAAACACAAAGTGTTGGAGGAACAGCCAGTCAGGTAGCAATTGTGGAGGGAAAAAGATGGCGTTCTGTATCTGAAGAAGGGTCCTGACCTGAAATATCGCCTTTCCATTCCCTCCACAGATGCTACTTGGATCTTCTCGCACATCCAGCACTTGGAGTTTTGCTCAACATTGCAGCATCTGCCGTTTCTTGTGTCTATTTCAACATCTTTCCTGTCCAAGTACCTCTTCAATTGTCTTTTAAATATGGTAATTGTACATGCCTCCACCACTTGCTCAGGCTACTCATTCCTTATGCCCCTGTCCCACTTAGGAAACCTGAACGGAAACCTCTGGAGACTTCTTGATCCTGTGCCCTTTATCTGGGGAAAGAGATTGTGACCATACATCTTTGTTATACCCCTCATGTTTTAATAAACCGCTAAAGCTCAGGTTTTTCTTTCACAAAATAGACTCAGCCTACCCATACTCTCTTTATATCTCATTCCCTCCAGTCCCAGCAACATTCTAAGTCTTGACAATTTTGCAGCTCATTAAAGTTCTTGATCACCAACACCGATGCAATACAAATGAATTTGTGGACTTCGTTTTCCAGTGCCCTCTGTACTGTAGTTCCACCACATATAACCATATAACAATTACAGCACGGAAACAGGCCATCTCGACCCTTCTAGTCCGTGCTGAACACATAATCTCCCCTAGTCCCATCTACCTGCGCTCAGACCATAACCCTCCATTCCCTTCCCATCCATATAACTATCCAATTTATTTTTAAATGATAAAAACAAACCTGCCTCCACCACCTTCACTGGAAGCTCATTCCACACAGCTTCCACTCTCTGAGTAAAGAAGTTCCCCCTCATGTTACCCCTAAACTTCAGTCCCTTAATTCTCATGTCATGTCCCCTTGTTTGAATCTTCCCTACTCTCAGTGGGAAAAGCTTTTCCACGTCAACTCTGTCTATCCCTCTCATTTTAAAAACCTCTATCAAGTCCCCCCTTAACCTTCTGCGCTCCAAAGAATAAAGCCCTAACTTGTTCAACCTTTGTCTGTAACTTAATTGCTGAAACCCAGGCAACATTCTAGTAAATCTCCTCTGTACTCTCTCTATTTTGTTGACATCCTTCCTATAATTAGGCGACCAAAATTGTACACCATACTCCAGAATTGGCCTCACCAATGCCTTGTACAATTTTAACATTACATCCCAACTTCTATACTCAAACGTTTGTTTTCCAGCCATCTGTACTGTAGTCCCACCACACAACTGAGTGTCCAAATGCTGCCATAAAGAAGGTCCATCTGTCTCCTCAGATTCCGGTGAACTTCTACCGCTGCACCATCGAGAGCATCCTTACCAACTGTACCACAGTATGGTATGGCAACTGCTCTGTCTCCGACCGGAAAGCACTGCAGAGGGTGGTGAAAACTGCCCAACGCATCACCGGTTCCTCACTCCCCTCCATTGAGTCTGTCCAGAGCAAGCGATGTCTGGGACTGCTCTCACCCCAGCCACCGACTGTTTACCCTCCTCCCATCCAGGAAGCGCTACAGGTCTCTCTGCTGCTGGACCAGCAGGTCCAGGAACAGCTTCTTCCCTGTGGCTGTTACACAACTTAACTCTGCACCTTGGTGATTGCCAGTCATCCCCCCCCCCCCCCCCCCCTTGCTAATGTATTTACATATACAGGTATATATTTTACTGTTCCATTATTATATGTTCGCTCTTCTGGGTGAGATGCTAACTGCATTTCCATATAACCATATAACAATTACAGCACAGAAACAGGCCATCTCGGCCCTACAAGTCCGTGCCAAACAACATTTTTCCCTTAGTCCCACCTGCCTGCACTCATACCATAACCCTCCATTCCCTTCTCATCCATATGCCTATCCAATTTATTTTTAAATGATACCAATGAACCTGCCGACACCACTTCCACTGGAAGCTCATTCCACACCGCTACCACTCTCTGAGTAAAGAAGTCCCCCCTCATGTTACCCCTAAACTTCTGTCCCTTAATTCTGAAGTCATGTCCTCTTGTTTGAATCTTCCCTATTCTCAAAGGGAAAAGCTTGTCCACATCAACTGTGTCTATCCCTCTCATCATTTTAAAGACCTCTATCAAGTCCCCCCTTAACCTTCAGATTCAGATTCAGATTCAATTTTAATTGTCATTGTCAGTGTACAGTACAGAGACAACGAAATGCATTTAATTGTAACCTTCTGCGCTCCAGAGAATAAAGACCTTACTTATTCAACCTATCTCTGTAACTTAGTTGTTGAAACCCAGGCAACATTCTAGTAAATCTCCTCTGTACTCTCTCTATTTTGTTGACATCCTTCCTATAATTGGGCGACCAAAATTGTACACCATACTCCAGATTTGGTCTCACCAATGCCTTGTACAATTTTAACATTACATCCCAGCTCTGTGCATGAAGTCTCTGTGTTGTACACTGCACAATGGCAATAAAGATTGAATCTGAATCTGAACCTGAATGTTACAGGAGGTTGATGTGGAGTGTAAAATGTGTCAAGGAGCTGTTGGGCAGTGCAGCCTGTTTCTGTGGAGAGACTTAAACAATTCACCTTCTCTTCTGTGGCCATTGCAGGTCAAATATAAACACATGCACTGGTCCATTCTGCCGTGTTCAATTATCTTGCTTGTAGCACTAAGCTGGCAAAGTGAGAATGAGCAACTGGGAACTGCAGATGCTGGAATATTGAGCTAAACACAAAGCGCTGGAGTAACTCAATGGGTCAGACAGCATCTGTTGAAGGAATTGAAAGCGATGGGTTGTGACCCTTTGAAAGACTGTAGAAAGTAGAACATGGTATTTTATATTTCAGGAACGCAGGTAACATTGGTGAAAGGAAGGATGCAAACTGAGCAGTAATTCGACACAGAGTATCAAGGGAGTAGGTGGTAAATTGGGGTGGGGAATGTGGGGAACAAACACGGGTGAGAGGTGCTGAGTGACACTGACAAACAGAGTATCCAGGGAAGCTTGAGGGAGAAACTGTGATGATCCCTGTTTCATAGTTTGCACCATCTCATTCCACTAGCTCCTCTCTGATGATGTCAGTCTCCATGTTCCCATCTTGATTTTCAATCCCATCTCTCCCCCTCTTTGCAGTATTCTTCATCATTTTTAAACCTCCAATGGCCAGAAATTCAGTTCTTTAGATAAACCTGAAATTAAAAATACCAACAATGACAATGGTGTCTCGGCTGTTAAAGCACGTTGTAATTTCTGCCCATTATATTTCTGGAGTAAGTTGAAATCAACCCTTAAATTGAGAAATTTCACTCTCTTCTTACCAATCACCAATAATCCCTCGTTTAAACCATCTACTTTAGACAAGGCGTTTGCACAATGGGAAAGCCTTGGAATTAAAAAGCTGAGAGATCTTTATGAGATGAATTACAGGTGAAATATCACTTGAAAGATATCTTCAAGATTTGAAGATATCTTCAGATATCTTCAACTGTTCAAGTTCAAGTGAGTTTATTGTCATGTGTCCCTGTATAGGACAATGAAATTCTTGCTTTGCTTCAGCACACAGAACATAGTAGCCATTTACTACAAAACAGTTAAGTGTGTCCATATACCATAATATAAATATATACACACATGAATAAATAAACTGATAAAGTGCAAATAACAGAAAATGGGTTATTAATAATCAGAGTTTTGTCCGAGCCAAGTTTAATAGCCTGATGGCTGTGGGGAAGTAGCTATTCCTCAACCTGGTTGTTGCAGTCTTCAGGCTCCTGTACCTTCTACCTGAAGGAAGCAGGGAGATGAGTGTGTGGCCAGGATGGTGTGGGTCTCTGATGATACTGCCAGCCTTTTTGAGGCAGCGACTGCGATAAATCCCCTCGATGGAAGGAAGGTCAGAGCCGATGATGGACTGGGCAGTGTTTACTACTTTTTGTAGTCTTTTCCTCTCCAGATAAGAGACTATGTGAAAATACACATGCAAGATTGTCACTCAATGGGCCCAGATATATTAGATGGATGCATGAACAGAAAGGCAGGACAGATAAGTTAATATCCTATTTCTACAAAACCCTTTTAAATGTACATATCCCATCGTCAGAAATTATTAAGCGAACATGGGAAGATGAACTGGGTTTAACAATTTCTAAGGATAGTTGGGAGGAAAGTCTTTTATATATACATTACTGTTCTCTTAATGTTAGGCACTCCCTAATACAATTTAAAATATTGCATAGACTCTATTATTCAAAGTCTAAATTGAATAAGATCTTCCCAAATGTCTCTCCTATCTGCGTTAAATGTCTCCTCCAAGAAGCGACTATACCCCATTCTTTTGGAAACATAGAAACATAGAAATTAGGTGCAGGAGTAGGCCATTCAGCCCTTCAAGCCTGCAACGCCACTCAATATGATCATGGCTGATCATCCAACTCAGTTTCCCGTACCTGCCTTCTCTCCATACCCCCTGATCCTTTTAGCCACAAGGGCCACATCTAACTCCCTCTTAAATATAGCGAATGAACTGGCCTCAACTACCATCTGTGGCAGAGAATGCCAGAGAATTGTGCAGGAAACAATTTTGTTTCCTGCACAAAATTATAAAACTTCTGGAGGGGAATTTTTGATATCTTTTCCACAATACTTCAAACTAAATTGGATCCCGATGTAAAACTGATCAAACTAGGTATGTCAGAGGCCTGTTCTGAGCTAACGATATTTCAAAGACGTTTCCTTAACTATGGCCTAATAACGGCGAAAAAATTAATACTTAAATTTTGGAAACAGGCAACAGTCCCTACAGTGAAGATGTGGGTCACAGATATGTCCGAGACACTACATTTGGAAAACATTAGGCTTGTCTTGGCGGAGAAACCAGATTAATTTCTTAAGACATGGACACCCTTTACCGAATTCTTACAACAATAGCATGGTGCAACACAAATTTAAATTTAAAACCAGCTGGGTTGGGTGAGGCGGGCGGGGTGGGGGGGGGGGGGGGGGGGGGAAGTTTAGGGAATTTTATTTTTTGTTCTTCTTCAATCTACCTTCTCACTTTCTACTTTTTTCCTTTCTTGTTTTCTCTGTCTTTTCTTTGTTCATTTTCACAATTTAGGTTATAAGGTTAAAAATTAAGCTGTACAGTAATTGTATCATTTTAGATGTCGAATGTTTTATTTCTGTACAATTAGTTCTAATTTTTTTATTTTTTTTAATGAACAAGGAATGATTCTGTGGATGTTCCTTTTCCAGTCCTCTCTGTTCACTACATAGCTGAGTGCACAGTGCTGTATGTTGCAGGACGTTGGTGTCCAGTATCAAACATGTCACAGTTGTTAGGCTGAATGGCCTGATCCTGTGCAGTAACTTCCATACATTTCACCCTTGTTTATGCAGCCATTACATTACTGATGGGTTAACTCTGCCTTGCTCTATCACCCCTATTTTAACAGGAAATCCATAGACTGAGAACAAAGAACAAAACACCAAGTTCAAATCAGCCATGATTAAATTTCTAACTGCATATTAATTCACCACCATTTGTGCAATCCTGTTTGAAACAGGAAATAAAGGGACTAAAATTAAAGTACTTTTCATATCAGGCGCCGGTAACATTCTGTGAAAGACCACAAGATGCAAATTAGGCCACAGATGGAAACAGGAAACAGTGAGAGTTAGTGGAGTGGGGAGAGAGGGAGGCAAAGAGAGTTGTCAAGGTAGTTTGAATTTGTGGACTTTGCAGTTCCAATGGAACATTCCACTGGTCAATTCTCCCCTGTGCTGTTATCATGTTGATAATGGCAGCTCAATGAGAACAAGGCATGAAAGCAAAGAATGAAAGAATGGGTCGACTGGGCTTGTATTCACTGGGATTTACAAGGATGAGAGGTGATCTTATAAAACATATAAAATTCTTAAAAGTTTGGACAGGCAAGATATAGGAAAAATGTTCCCGATGTTGGGAGAGTCCAGAACTGGGGGTCGCAGTTTAAGAATAAGGGGTAGACCATTGGGGACATAGATGAGGAAAAACATTTTCACCCAGAGAGTTGGGAATCTGTGAACCTGTGGAATTCTCTGCCACCGAAAGCAGTGGAGGCCAATTCACTGGATGTTTTCAAGAGAGAGTTAGATTTAGGTCTTCGGGTTAAAGGAATGAAGGGATATGGGGGAAAAAGCAGGAACGGGGTACTGATCATATTGAATGGTAGTGCTGGCTCCTGCATCCATTTGTCTATGTTTCTAACTTCCAATGGCAAACAGAGCAAAAGATGGAAATGTGGAACAGGAGAGGGATTGTCCAAAGGGGAGTGAAGGGAGAAGGAGACATGAAATGAACAGCTGGATAGACACCATGTGGGAGAGACAAACTAGTCAATAGAAGGGCAGAAGAAGGAAGTGTTTGAGTTGTAGAGAGAGGGTGTTAGTGGGCAGTGAAAGGTGAGAGAAATGGAAACAGTTTATTCATGACAGATTGAAGTCACAGGCAGAATTCTTCATATTTCACAATTTGCACCAATCTGGTTCACCTGTGACTGCTTGGTGAGACCACACCTGGAGTATTGCGTACAGTTTTGGTCTCCTAATCTGAGGAAAGACATTCTTGCCATGGAGGGAGTGCAGAGAAGGTTCACCAAACTGATTCCTGTGATGTCAGGACTTTCATATGAAGAAAGACTGGATAGACTCGGCTTGTACTTGCTAGAGTTTAGAAGATTGAGGAGGGATCTTATTGAAATGTTTCTTCAGGGGTTGGACAGGCTAGATGCAGGAAGATTATTCCCGATGTTGGGGAAGTCCAGAACAAGGGGTCACAGTTTAAGGATAAGGGGGAAGTCTTTTAGGACCGAGATGAGAAAAACATTTTTCACACAGAGAGTGGTGAATCTGTGGAACTCTCTGCCACAGAAGGTAGTTGAGGCCAGTTCATTGGCTATATTTAACAGGGAGTTAGATGTGGCCCTTGTGGCTAAAGGGATCAGGGGGTATGGAGAGAAGGCAGGTACAGGATACTGAGTTGGATGATCAACCATGATCACATTGAATGGCGGTGCAGGCTCGAAGGGCCGAATGGCCTATTCCTGCACCTATTTTTTTAATGATTCTATGTTTCTATGTTTCCCCACCACCGATGTCAGGCTAACTGGTCTATAATTCTCTGTTTTCTCTCTCCAGCCTTTCTTAAACAGTGGGATAACATTAGCTACCTCCAATCCACAGGATCTGTTCCTGAAACTATAGAACATTAGAAAATGATCACCAATGCATCTCCAAATCCTACAGCCACTTCCTTAAGTACCCTGGGATGCAGACCATCTGGCCCTGGGGATTTATCAGCCTTCAGTCCCATCAATAGACAATAGACAAAAGACAATAGGTGCAGAAGTAGGCCATTTGGCCCTTCGTGCCAGCACCGCCATTCATTATGATCATCCCCAATCTGTACCCCGTTCCTGCCTCTCCCCGTATCCCCTGACTCCGCTATCTTTAAGAGCTCTATCAAGCCAACCCAACACCTATCGGTCTACCCAACACCATTTCCTGCCTAATGGGTATTTCCTTCAGCTTCTCCGTCATCTCAGATCCTCTGGCCACTAGTACATCAGGAAGATTGTTTGTGAGCTTCTAAGTGAAGACGGATCCAGAGTACCTGGTCAACTCATCTGCCATTTCCTTGTTCCCCATAATAAATTCACTTTTTTCGGTCTTCAAGGGTCCAAATTTGGTCTTAACTTATGTTTTCCTCTTCACGTACCTAAAGAAGCTTTTACTATCGTCCTTTATATTCTTGGCTAGCTTACCTTCGTACCTCATCGTTTCCCCCCGTATTGTCCTTTTAGTTATCTTATGTTGCTCTTTAAACATTACCCAATCCTCTGGCTTCCCGCTCATCTTTGCTATATTGTACTTCTTCTCTTTTATTTTTATACTGTCCCTGTCGTCCCTTGTCAGCCACGGTTACCCCTTACTCCCCTTGGAATCTTTCTTCCTCTTTGGAATGAACTGATCCTGCACCTTCTGTATTATTCCCAGAAATACCTGCCATTGTTGTTCCACTGTCATCCCTGCTAGGGTATCTTTCCAGTGAACTTTGGCCAGCTCCTCCCTCATGGCTCCATAGTCCCCTTTATTCAACTGTAATACTGACACCTCCGATTTAAACTTCTCCCTCTCCAATTGTAGATTAAACTTTACCATATTATGGTCACTACCTCCTAATGGCTCCTTAACCTCAAGTTCCTTTATCAAATCTGGTCCATTACATAACACTAAATCCAGAATTGCCTGATCCCTGGTAGGCTCCAATACAAGCTGCTCTAAGAATCCATCATGGAGGCACTCCACAAACCCCTTTCTTGGGGTCCAGTGTCAATCTAGTTTTCCCAGTCTACCTGCATGTTGAAATCTCCCATAACAACCGTAGCATTACCTTTACTACATGCCGATTTGAACTCCTGAATCAACTTGCGCCCTATGTCCAGGCTACTGTGTTGAATATAATGCCGTTAAGCTAATCTTCTCTGTCTGCATGTGACCTATATGCCTCCACTCCTTGCCTATCCATGTACATCTAAAAGCTCTTGAACACGACTGTCATATCTGTTGCCGCCCTCTGCAGTGTGTTCCAGCCACCCACCCACCAGTCTCTGTGTGAAAAAAAACTTGCCCTACATATCATCTGTAAATCTTGCCTGTCTCAACTTAAAACTATGCTCCCTGGTCCTTAACATTCCCACTCTGGTCAAAAGGCTGTCACCACTCAATTTACAGCAGCAGCCTGCAGGCAATACAGAGCAGGGAGAGTTGATCGTAGAGAACAGAGTGAAGGCTTGGAACAAACATGTTCTCATTAAAGAAGTGGAGCCTCTAATCCAAGATACACACAGATCTCAAGGAAAGCATGGTGTCGGCATAAGCAAACATAGGGAGATTTAGGACAGATATCTAGAGACGATTAAGTGGATGAGGTGGTGCAGAGGATGTTAGGTTTACAAGGTCAGCTAGGAAGACACTTGGGTGAAGAAAGACATACAAAACATGTGAGAGCAAAGGTAGCACGGAGTATTGGAGTGATGGGGAAAGCAAGGCATGTTTTGAATGAGAGAGCATTGTATATTCTGTACAGCTCACTTGTGTTACTGTATTTAAATTACTGTGTGGAAGTATGGGGCAACTCCTACAAAACCACCTTACAATCACTAAGCACACTACAAAAAAGAGCTATTCGTATAGTTAACAATGTAGGATATCATGAACATATCAATATAGTGTATTTAAAATTACACACCTTAAAGATTAAGGATCTGGTAGAATTTAAGACTGCACAAATAATTTATAAAGCAAATAATAAACTGCTACCTGTAAACATACAAAAACTGTTCAGAGACAGAGAGGGGGGTTATAACTTTAGAGGGAAACTAAACTTGAAACAGCATTATGCTCGGACCAATTTAAAAAGTATGGGTATTTCCATTTGTGGGGTGGTTTTGTGGAATGGTCTTGACGAAACGATTAAACAAAGTATGAATATAATGCAATTTAAAAAAATGTACAAAAGATATATCTTTGAAAAGTACAGTAATGAGGAAGGAGAATGTAAATCTCACAGATGTTAAAGGTGCTTGTTCTTTTTGTTCTTTTCTTTTTTTGTTCTTTTTTCTTAATAGCTTGATTGCAGTAGTTTTATTTGACTTGTCTGTTTAGTTTATTTTATTGAATTTTGCATTTGTTAATGGTGAAGAATGGGGATAGGACTTGACAAGCATAGGCTGCTTCCTATCCCTTTTCCAACGAGTCTAATGTGTATTATGTTGAAATTGGCTTTTGATTTTTTAATTTCTGTATGTACATATATGTTATGTATATGTGTATGTGTGTATATGTATGTATATATGTACATCTATATGTGTGTATATCAATAGTCAATAGTCTATTTAATTGTCATTTGGACCCCTGGAGGTCCAAATGAAATGCCGTTTCTGCAGCCATACATTACACACAAATAGACTCCAGACACAACATAATTTACATTTTACATAAACATAGCTGTGATGGAAGGCCAAAAAAACTTATCTCTCCACTGCACTCCCCCCCCCCCCGATGTCAGAGTCAAAGTCAAAGCCCCCGGCTGGCGATGGCGATTGTCCCGCGGCCATTAAAGCCACGCCGGGTGGTGCGAGGTCGCACACCGGGTCTTGGTGTTAGAGCCCCCGGCGTGCGCTCGCAGAGTCCCGCGGCCATTCCAAGCCGCGCGGGGCAGTGATGTAGGCCCCGCTCCAGGAGCTCTTCGACCCAACAACTCGGGCGGGAGAAGTATATATCTACATGTATATGTATGTATGTGTGTATGTATTTATGTATATATATATGTATATATTTAATTTTCCTTTTATTTATTCATTTTCATCTTTTCTTCTTTTTTTTTAATCGTTCGAAATAAAAGATATCATTCATACATTCATTCATTCATTCATATAGGCAACAAAAGCACATAAGATGTTGTGTATCGTATGGAGAATGATAATTGGAAGGGGAATAGAGAGTTGTGTCGATGTCCAGACAACAGCCTGTATTTGGAGGCAGCGCCCAGTTCTAAACAAACCTCTCTTTTAGTTTAAAGAAGGAACTGCAGAAGCTGGAAAATCGAAGGTACACAAAAATGTTAGAGAGGAGGTTGTGAAACTGTTGCCAGAGGGAGGAGGAGAACTTTGTGTACCCTCTCTCTCACCTCAGTTTTAAATGACCTCCCCTTTATTCTAAGACTGTGTGTGGCACCTGGTTCTGGACTCGCCCAACATTGGGAACATTTTTCCTGCATCTAGCTTGTCCAGTCCTTTTATAATTTTATATGTTTCTATAAGATCCCCCCCTCATCCTTCTAAACTCCAGTGAATACAAGCCCAGTCTTTTCAATCTTTCCTCATATGACAGTCCTGCCATTTCAGTGCATTTTCTCTCTAATACATTTGCCTGTTACAATTGCAGCCCCCTGCTCAGTGCTGACCCATTACTGATTCTGCGGATGTTCGAGGAGATTGAGTGGAAAGAATGGAGCCTTCATTTCACAGGCCCAGAATAGATGTTGGTTAGTCTGCTTTGCATGTTTTCCCCAACTCTACACCGGCTGTGGATGTTTGAGGAAGTTGGCTGTAAACAATGGACTCTTCATTCCACAGACCCAGAATAGGTGTTGGTTTGTCTGCTTTGCATGTTTTCCCCAACCCTACATCAACTGCACTGTTATCCAGCCCAGCAGTTCTTCACTGGTGAAGCGGATGTGGAAGGTAGTCGGTGAGCTGTTGCCGAGCCTGTCACCATTCACGGTAGAGTCCCCGGGACTGAGGAGGTTGCAGGTGGTCTCATCTCCCTCCATCCCAGGCAGCAACACCTGTGCAGATTCAGGTAACAAGACATCACCACTTGATCAATCTCACAATGTTACCTTCTGCTGTTCATTGATTGTAATTGATTTTCCAGTACAACGCTGAGAGGGAGATCTCACGTCTGTCTGTAGATCTCCCCGTCAGGGAGTGATGTGTTTCACAAACTATCAATTACTGTCCCAGTTTACAACTTGCACAAGACCCCAGGCCCTCATTTCTCTCTGATTGTAATTCCGTGCTTTCCTTTGCAGAATGTCACCTGGTGAAATGAGGGCTGTGTTACTGATCCTGGCTTCTCTGAGTGAGTAATTTCCAACAGGGGTAAACTGCGTATTGTGTACAGCAAGCAGAATTGGGTTTCATTTATTGTCTATAGAGGAGCAATAGCAATGCATGTATTCAGTGAAAATGGAGCATGACCAAATAATATTTGATATAGAATATTAGAACAGAGATTAAAAACTATACACAGCAAGTTTGAAAAGGCAGCAATATCGAGGAGAGGGAGCAGCAGCTTTGTTTTCCACATTTAGCTGAAGCAACTTCTCTGCCAATCTCTCTATTCTATCTGTGTGCGGTTGTTAAAATTAAAGATTCAACGACACTGATATCCCGATTCTTTCACATTCACCACCTTAACGTCACTGCTGATACCACTGCCCTCTTCTGTCAAAGACCAGTGCAAAGGGCGACACATAACCATATAACAATTACAGCACAGAAACAGGCCATCTTGCCCCTTCAAGTCCATGCTGAACACATACTCTCCCCAGTCCCATCTACCTGCACTCAGACCTTAACCCTCCATTCCTTTCCCGTCCATATACCTATCCAATTTATTTTTAAATGATAAAATCGAACCTGCCTCCACCACTTCCACTGGAAGCTCATTCCACACAGCTACCACTCTCTGAGTAAAGAAGTTCCTCCTCATGTTACCCCTAAACATCTGTCCCTTAATTCTCAAGTCATGTCCTCTTGTTTGGATCTTCCCTACTCTCAATGGGAAAAGCTTGTCCACGTCAACTCTGTCTATCCCTCTCATCATTTTAAAGACCTCTATCAAGTCCCCCCCTTAACCTTCTGTGCTCCAAAGAATAAAAACCTAACTTGTTCAAACTTTCTCTGTAACTTAGTTGCTGAAACCCAGGCAACATTCTAGTAAATCTCCTCTGTACTCTCTCTATTTTGTTGACATCCTTCCTATAATTAGGCAACCAAAATTGTACACCATACTCCAGAATTGGCCTCACCAATGCCTTGTACAATTTTAACATTACATCCCAACTTCTATACTCAATGCTCTGATTTATAAAGGCCAGCACACCAAAAGCTTTCTTATTTATTTATTAGAAGTCCAATAAGTTGCAGTAATACACACCACATATATCTTATTACATTTGTTGTACCCCTTCATTTTTTGAGCTTTAAGAAAGATAGAAATAAAGGAAGTAAGGAAATTGAGAAAAATTCGTGGTAGTGCAAGAAAGTGTTGGGAAAAGAAAGCCCATTAGAAAGAGAGTTAGAGAAGAAAGTTAAGAAATAGACCCTAGAAAAGAGAGAAGAAAGAGAAACAGTTGCTCTATTATAAAAAAAACTACGCAAAAAGGGATATACCAACCATATATTTCATCCCCCGTTACCAGATCCTGGCACCATTTATTTTTTAAATTATTGTTGCACCTTATACTTGTAATGTCCATAAATGCAGACTGTGTCTTTTGGAAGTGGTCTGCTTTGCCTGCGAGGAGGAGTCTCATATCTTCCAGGTGTAATGTTTCGAACATATATGAAATCCACATTTTTATTGTTGGTATAGGAGCTTTTTTCCAGAATTTGAGTACAGTATAAGATTTTTCCTGTTATTAACCGTTATCAGCCCGTAATTAAATAAATTCTTATGGAACACGTTTAGTCCAGGGCTACCTTCCATTATTCCAAAGATAATCCATTCTGCGTTTGGTATCAGTTTTATTTTAAATAATTTTGTGAAGATTTCAAAGATTTTGGTCCAGAATGTTTGGATTTTTATACAAAAAACAAAGAGTGCGCTATGGTAGCTTCTTGAGACTGGCATTTATCACAAATGGGTGAGACGTTAGGGAAAAGTTTATTTATTTTGGTTTTTGAATAGTATAGTCTAATGTTTTGAATTGAATTAGAGTATGTCTTACGTTAATCGAGCATTTATGCACATATAGTAAGTGTGTATCCCAGCTCTCTTTTGAAAATTTTATAGCCAGTTCTTGTTCCCAGTCTCTTCTAATACCATCAGTATTTAAAATAGTGTTATATAAGTATGATATTAAGTTTGCTGATTTGGCCTTTGTCTTCATTGCTTCATCCAGTAAGTCTGGATGCATATTGTGATAGTCTTTTGTATATTTTTTTAGATAGTCACACATTTGAAAATATTTAAAATATTGATTATATCTTAAATTGTATTTCAGTTGTAATTGTTGGAATGATAGTAATTTTCCAGATTCATACAAGTCTCCGAGCGTTTTGATTCCTATTCTTTCCCATTGTGTAAATGATTTATCTATCATAGAAGGTTTAAACGACAGATTATTAACTATTGGAGATAAAAGAGATACATTTCTTAATTTTAGATTCTGTTTTATTTGTTTCCAAGTTCTAATTGTGCTATGTATAATTGGATTTTTATTGTAATTTGTGTTATTCAGATTCATTGGTGAGAGGAGAATGGCTCCTATATTACACGGGGAGCAGCCCTCTCTCTCCATTACAATCCAGTCCACCTGCTGGGCAGAATTGTCCAGCAGGTGAATCATATTTTTAATATTTACTGCCCAATTATAGTACATAAAGTTAGGGAGTGCTAGACCACCCAGCTCTTTGCGTTTGCTCAGATGTGTTCTTTGTATTCTGTGGGATTTATAGTCCCATATAAAATTTGTGATGTCTCTCCAGTTTTTTGAAAAACTTTTTTGGAAGGTATATAGGGATTGATTGAAATAGATATAGGATTTGTGGTAGAAAGATCATTTTTATAGCATTTATTCGACCTATTAAAGACATCGAGAGCGTCCCAAAAGCTTTCTTTCCCACCCTATCTACATGAGATTCCACCTTCAGGGAACTATGCAGTTATTCCTAGATCCCTCAGTTCAACAGCTCTGTTCGACATTGTGGCGCAGCGGTAGAGTTGCTGCCTTCCAGCTCCAGAGACCCAGGTTTGAAGCTGTCTATTGGTGCTGTGTGTATGGAATTTGTACGTTCTTCCCGTGACCTGCATGGGTTTTCTCCAGGTGCTTTGGTTTCCTCCCACACTCTGAACATACACAGATTTGTAGGCTAATTGGCTCGGTATCAGTGTAAATTCACCCTCGTGTGTAGGATAGTGTTAGTGTGCAGGGATCACTGGTCAGTGCAGAATTGATGGGCTGAAGGGCCTGTTTCCATGCTGTATCCCTAACCTAAACTAAACTAAAAGAGAGGTTTGTTTAGAACTGGGCGCTGCCTTCAAATACAGGCTGTTGTCTGGTCATCGACACAGCTCTCTATTTCAAAGAACCATAGAAAATAGGGGCAGGAGTTGGCCATTCGGCCCTTCGAGTCTGCACCGCCATTCAATATGTTCATGGTTGATCATCCAACTCAGTATCCTGTACCTGCCTTATCTCCATACCCCCGATACTTTTAGCCACAAGGGCCACATCTAACTCCCTCTTAAATATAGCCAATGAACTGGCCTCAACTACCTTCTGTGGCAGAGAATTCCACAGATTCACCACTCTCTGATTCACCACCAGACTGATTCCTGGGATGTCAGGACTTTCATATGAAGAAAGACTGGATAGACTCGGTTTGTACTCGCTAGAATTTAGAAGATTGAGGGGGGATCTTATAGAAACTTACAAAATTCTTAAGGGGTTGGACAGGCTAAATGCAGGAAGATTGTTCCCGATGTTATGGAAGTCCAGAACAAGGGGTCACAGTTTAAGGATAAGGGGGAAATATTTTAGGGCCGAGATGAGAAAAACATTTTTAACACAGAGAGTGGTGAATCTGTGGAATTCTCTACCACAGAAGGTAGTTGAGGCCACAGTTCATTGGCTATATTTAAGAGGGAGTTAGATGTGGCCCTTGTGGCTAAAGGGATCAGGGGGTATGGAGAGAAGGCAGGGATGGGATACTGAGTTGGATGATCAGCCATGATCATATTGAATGGGGGTGCAGGCTCGAAGGGCCGAATGGCCTCTACTCCTGCACCTATTTTCTATGTTTCTATGTTCCAAGCCTTCACTCTGTTCTCTATGATCGACTCTCCCTGCAGGCTGCTGCTGTAAATTGAGTGGTGACACCTTTTGACCAGAGTGGGAATGTTAAGGACCGGGGAGCATAGTTTTAAGTTGAGACAGGCAAGATTTACAGATGATATGTAGGGCAAGTTTTTTTTCACAGGGAGACTGGTGGGTGGCTGGAACACACTGCAGAGGGTGGCAACAGATATGACAGTCGTGTTCAAAAAGCTTTTAGATGTACATGGATAGGCAAGGAGTGGAGGCATATAGGTCACATGCAGACAGAGAAGATTAGCCTAATGGCATTATATTCAACACAGACATTGTGGACCTAAGGGCCTGTTTCAGTTGTACTGTTTTATGTTCTATATTTTGTGAGTGTAATCCAATACCTCTGCATCTCTGCCCTTCCCTCCAGTGGTATCCCAGTTGGTGAAAATGCTGTTGAAATTCCCAATTATCAGCGCCTGTGCATCTTTGAATTGGAGGTCTCGTCTGAAACCTGTATCTGGCAAAGCTCAGTTGCTTCTCCTCCCAACACTGTGACATGACCACTGTCATAAGTCCACAGTTATCTGTTGTCCCAGTTCATTGTCTTTATTTCCAGTGTAGAGTTAATGCCCCTGTCCCACTTAGGAAACCTGAACGGAAATCTCTGGAGACTTTGCGCCCCACCCAAGGTTTCCGTGCGGTTCCCGGAGGTTTTTGTCAGCCTCCCTACCTGCTTCCACTACCTATAACCTCCGGCAACCACCTGCAACCTCCGGGAACCGCACGGAAACCTTGGGTGGGGCGCAAAGTCTCCAGAGGTTTACATTCAGGTTTTCTAAGTGGGACAGGGGCATTAGAGAAGGGTACGGTACAGGACCAGGCCCTTCACCCACCTTGTTCATTCCGATCAAGTGGGTATCGTGGCCGAGTCCCATTTGCCTGCATTTAGCCCAAAGCCCTCTTGAGCTCTTCCTATTTGTATTTCTATCCCAATGTCTTTTTGTATCCCCTTCCATAGCTTCCTCTGGCAGCTCCTTCCAGATACTGACTACCCTCTGACTAAAATGGTCATCTCTGAGTCCCTCTTAAATCTCTCCCCTCTCATCTTAAGACAACAGTACTGTCGGGGAAAACATAGTGAGGGCTAATAACTGTAAATAGGGATGTAGATTTTGCAAATGTGGTGTTAGGGAACTGCAGCAAAGTCTAAAAGTAGTGACATGGAATAGAGCAGTGACGACGCCCATGTTTGAGGAACTTCATTGATTATGTTATAGTGTGCACCCATCGATGTAACAGAAAGTTGAATCTACTCTCAACTTGTGGATAATCTATTTATTCTGTAATTCTAGTTTGTTACTTTATGGGGACATTTTGTGCTTTTCCCATACTCTGTATCTGATAAGCATATAATACAAAAATAAAACAGCTCATAGATCTAGTGAACAAGTCGTATTGTTGAAGGCCTTTGCAGAGAACCCAAAGTGTTTCAAAGATTCAAAGTATCTACAGCATTTTTATATTCTCACTAGACCAAGTGCAGACCCGCTGGGTCTGTTTTCGCAATGCGCATTTGCAGGGGAGGGGGGGGGGGGGGGTTGCTATGGCTTCATACACACTAACCACCCCCACACACACACACAGGGGGGGGGGGGGGTGGGGGAGGTGGAGGAGACAGGGAGAGGGCGAAGGAGAGGGGGAGATGGAGAGGGGGAGGAAATACCACAAATATCAGTATCCCGTGATGGAGAATCGATGGGGTCAGTTAAAAGGCCATTAATAGCTAGGTTCATTGATAAAAAGCACCTGTAATCTCAATGTTGTAATGGATAAGAGCCTGAATAACATTGCGAACATCTATCCCCTTCAATAGGTAAGGAAAGCTGCATTTCAGGAGAGTGTACTCTACTCATAGGGTGATACATTGTGGAAACAGGCCCTTTGGCCCTTTGCCCACACCGACCCATGTCCTAGCTACAATAGTCCCACAGCCTATGTTTGGTCCATATACCTCCAGACTTGTCCTATCCATGTCCCTGTTCAAATGTCTCTTAAAAGTTGTAACTAGTACCTGCCCTTGTAAGAGTACAGTTTTGGTCTCCTAATCTGAGGAAAGACATTCTTGCCATAGAGGGAGTACAGAGAAAGTTCACCAGACTGATTCCTGGGATGTCAGGACTTCCATATGAAGAAAGACTGGATACTCGGCTTGTACACGCTAGAATCTAGAAGATTGAGGGGGGATCTTATAGAAACTTACAAAATTCTTAAGGGGTTGGACAGGCTAGATGCAGGAAGATTGTTCCCGATGTTGGGGAAGTCCAGGACAAGGGGTCACAGCTTAAGGATAAGGGAGAAATCTTTTAGGACCGAGATGAGAAAAACATTTTTCACACAGAGAGTGGTGAATCTGTGGAATTCTCTGCCACAGAAGGTAGTTGAGGCCAGTTCATTGGCTATATTTAAGAGGGAGTTAGATGTGGCGCTTGTGGCTAAAGGGATCAGAGGGTATGGAGAGAAGGCAGGTACAGGATACTGAGTTGGATGATCAGCCATGATCATATTGAATGGCGGTGCAGGCTCGAAGGGCTGAATGGCCTCTACTCCTGCACCTGTTGTCTATGTTTCTATGTTTTTAACTCTTTGGCCCAATCATATAATGGTACATAACATAGTACTTATGCCCCTGTCCCACTTGAACGGAAACCTTTGGTGACCTTGCGCCTCACCCAAGGTTTCCGTGAGGTCCCCGGAGGTTTTGGTCACTCTCCCTAATGGTCGAAAGTGGTTTCCGCATAGTCGAGCTTCTTCTATGTTCCTTCGATTATTTCAACAAAATCAAAACTGATCTCGACTAAAAATACGTTGCCTTTTTAAAAGTGGGTATTTTTTTGTCAAAGCCAGTTGCGATGCTAGTTGAAGGTGGCCATGGGAGGTTGAAGGTATAGAAGGTACGACCTCCCAGGTGGAAAAAAACTGGATGAAAATAAAGGTTAATATTTACATAAGCATGTGACCTCTGTCACTCCTGGGCGAGCTCAATCATAGTTGCAAAGTTATTTTAAGCGGAGGAAAGTTGTAGAAGTGATGGCTCCCAAAAGGCAGACTCGCAGGGGTAGGGCACAACCCTCCAAAAAGCCTGCCATGCATATGTTGCACACCCAGGAGGAGCAGTGGCAGAATGACATTCCACAGGAGGAGGTAGCCCTGCATGACACAAGCGAAACATAGACATAGAAACATAGAAAATAGGTGCAGTAGGCCATTCGGCCCTTCGAGCCTGCACCGCCATTCAATATGATCATGGCTGATCATCCAACTCAGTATCCTGTACCTGCCTTCTCTCCATACCCCCTGATCCCTTTAGCCACAAGGGCCACATGTAACACCCTCTTAAATATAGACAATGGACTGGCCTCAACTACTTTCTGTGGCAGAGAATTCCACAGATTGACCTCTCTCTGTGTGAAAGGGCTGCTGCTGACAGCAGTAGATGTACGTTTAGTAACATCCACCTAACTTGTTCCTTCCCTGCTATCATGGTTCAGAATGATTTAAAAAAATACCTGGGAGGCTTTTATTGTAAGAAAAAAAAACATTCATGACATCATTTTATCTCGTGATCAACTGAGCTGTAACCAGTCGACGCTGGTCATTGTTGGTTTTTAGTTTGGTTGTATGAGGTTGAAGGGGGTATTGTTCAATAGCGGACCGATTTAACGAAGACAGTTCTCAAATTAGTCGAAGGAGGTTGCTGTCGGTCAACAAAATAGAGAGAATACAGAGGAGATTTACTAGAATGTTGCCTGGGTTTCAGCACCTAAGTTACAGAGAAAGGTTGAACAAGTTAGGTCTTTATTCTTTGGAGCGCAGAAGGTTAAGGGGGGGGACTTGATAGAGGTCTTTAAAATAATGAGAGGGATAGACAGAGTTGACGTGGATAAGCTTTTCCCATTGAGAGTAGGGAAGATTCAAATAAGAGGACATGACTTGAGAATTAAGGGACAGAAGTTTAGGGGTAACATGAGGGGGAACTTCTTTACTCAGAGAGTGGTAGCGGTGTGGAATGAGCTTCCAGTGGAAGTGGTGGAGGCAGGTTTGATTTTATCATTTAAAAATAAATTGGATAGGTATATGGACGGGAAAGGAATGGAGGGTTATGGTCTGAATGCAGGTAGATGGGACGAGGGGAAAATAAGTGTTCGGCATGGACTTGAAGGGCCGAGATGGCCTGTTTTCCATGCTGTAATTGTTATATGGTTATAGGTCGAGGGAGGTTTTCTTCATAGTCGTGGAAGGTTTTCAACGTATGCGTGGGAGGTGGTAGGCGGTTGCAGGTCACCTCAAACTTGATCTTTTTTGAGTGGGGCGCAAGGTCACCAGAGGTTTCCGTTCAGGTTTCCTAAGTGGGACACGGGCATTGGGAGGAACTCTTCCATTAAGGAAAGAAACATTATCATTAGATAGAAAAACATATTTCGTGAGGCCACTCTTCTGGACCAATCACAAGTACCAGCAGGAAGGTACTGCAACATAATTGGGATGTAACGTTTCCCCCAACCAATCCCAGTCATGCCTTTAGCATCAGGGCACAGCTCCATCTGCAGAATCCCAGACATATTGGCAACTTGCAGGCCATGTGAACAGAAACCTCTCTGTAACCCCTTCCCATGCTTCGGAAACTCCCTGGAGCCATTTATGTCACATGGTTCTGCAACTCCTTGCAAATTATGTCAAGCAGGTTTCACAGACCTTTTCACAGACATCTTCCATTTTCCCCAAGTACCCGAACCCTACATATTCACAGTGGGTCTAGTGTAGCAGGAACATGTTTGCCAGTGTGGGCAGGTTATAGAAACATAGAAAATGGGTGCAGGAGGAGGCCATTCAGCCTTTCAAGCCAGCACCGCCATTCAATGTGATCATGGCTGATCGTCTCCTATCAATAACCCGTGCCTGCCTTCTCCCCATATCCCTTGACTCCACTAGCCCCTTGAGCTCTATCTAACTCTCTCTTAAATCCATCTAGTGACATGGCTTCCACTGCCCTCTGTGGCAGGGAATTCCATAAATTCACAACTCTCTGGGTGAAAACGTTTTTTCTCACCTCAGTCTTAAATGACCTCCCCTTTATTCTAAGACTGTGGCCCCTGGTTCTGGACTCGCCCAACATTGGGAACAATTTTCCTGCATCTAGCTTGTCCAGTCCAGTTATAATTTTATATGTTTCTATAAGATCCCCCTCATCCTTATAAACTCCAGTGAAGCCTAGTCTTTTCAATCTGTCCTCATATGACAGTCCCGCCATCCCAGGGATCAATCTCGTGAACCTATGCTGCACTGCCTCAATCACAAGGATGTCCTTCCTCAAATTAGGAGACCAAAACTGTACACAATACTCCAGATGTGGACCTATTGCAGGCATTTGCGATTAATGCAGATGGTCAAAAAGCTGGAATGAAATATGATGTGGCAATACCAAACATAAACCCAAACCTTGATGTGGTGGTTGAAGGCTACATTTTAGTGCTCCGTATCACTGACTCTAAATCGGAGGTTGGTGATGCTCCTGGGGTGGTGGGTGTGGCTGGAGGAACCAGTCTGAGTGAACGTTGCTCTCTTTTACTTTAACACTGATCATCATCCTGTCCCTCAGCTGCAGTTTCCACAGCCACCACAGCCTCCACAGACTCCACAGACTCCGCAGACTCCGCAGCCAGTGATCCGTGTAAAATCCACACTGTCCTGGATCAGCACTGGAGGAACTCGGATTGTAATGGAACTTTGTGCAGTGGCCGATGGATGGATGATAGAAATCTGGAGGAAGGGTGGTACAGATTCAGCAGGTAAGCTGATTGCACACTAGTAAGTGAGGGTGAATGTGACGCAGTTAGTGCTGATGCTTGCAACTCCGAGGAACCCAATTCGATACTGACATCGGGTGATGTCTGTGTGGGATTTGCATGGTCTGTCCTGGGTGGGGTTCCCCCTGGTGCTCCAGCATCCAAAATATGTGCTGGTAACTGGCAAAAGATTCAAAAGAAGCAAAGTTCTGAATGATCTGAATGGTGGCCGATTAGGAAAAGGGGAGATGCAACAAGACCTGGGTGTCATGGTACACCAGTCATTGAAAGTAGGCCTGCAGGTGCAGCAGGCAGTGAAGAAAGTGAATGGTATGTTAGCATTCATGGCAAAAGGATTTGAGTATAGGAGCAAGGAGGTTCTACTGCAGTTGTACAGGGTCTTGGTGAGACCACACCTGGAGTATTGTGTACAGTTTTGGTCTCCTAATCTGAGGAAAGACATTCTGGCCATAGAGGAAGTACAGAGAAGGTTCACCAGACTGATTCCTGGGATGTCAGGACTTTCATATGAAGAAAGACTGGATAGACTCGGCTTGTACTCGCTAGAATTTAGAAGATTGAGGGGGGATCTTATAGAAACTTACGAAATTCTTAAGGGGTTGGACAGGCTAGATGCAGGAAGATTGTTCCCGATGTTGGGGAAGTCCAGAACAAGGGGTCACAGTTTAAGGATAAGGGGGAAATCTTTTAGGACCGAGATGAGAAAAACGTTTTTCACACAGAGAGTGGTGAATCTGTGGAATTCTCTGCTACAGAAGATAGTTGAGACCAGTTCATTGGCTATATTTAAGAGGGAGTTAGACGTGGCCCTTGTGGCTCAAGGGATCAGGGGGTATGGAGAGAAGGCAGGGATGGGATACTGAGTTGGATGATCAGCCATGATCATATTGAATGGCGGTGCAGGCTCGAAGGGCCGAATGGCCTCTACTCCTGCACCTATTTTCTATGTTTCTATGTTTCTAAAAGAATCAAAGCAAGGTTCACGGTCAAGTGAGGGAATACGTTGCAGTGCTACAGGGAAAATAGGAAAAGGGGCAGCGTACTGAAGGGTTCACTTTCCTGAAGGCTAGTATGATCATGATGGGCAGAATGGCAACCTACTGTTATATATTAAGTAACTGAAAGAGAATAAGGCATGTTAGGTTGATAGTGTCAGCCCTCATTGTGGAACAGAGAGTGGAACACAGGGAAAGGAAACTCACATTCTGGAGGAAGGGAAAAGAAACTTTGAGAAGGGCAAAAATGTGTTTCCTGGCACTAGACCAATGTTGCACAGTGTGATGGTATTGACCTCAGTCGCTACTCTTTCACTCAGTCGGGGACTGACTCTCTGCTTGTTGTTTCAGTTACGACAATGTGACGATTCCTGAGAGTGTGGTTCCATACTATCGCTGCTCTGGGTGGAGTCCAGGCTGGTTAAATGGTAGGTGTACAAGTTTGTACAACTGATGCACTGTGTTGCTTTAGCAAAGGTCAGAGTGATGATCCAGATCTCTACAGCACCACAGATATAATAGAACATTAACAAATACAATGAATTAATAACCGCAACATGTGGTAACTGTAAGAGTGCAAACACCAAAGTCTCCAGTACAACCAAAGTGACGGTCGATGGAACATCATGGTTGCTGAGGCTAGTGTTGTGCAGTGTTCAAGAGCCTGATAGTTGCTAGGGAGAAGCTGTTCTTGAACCTGGAGGTCGAGGTTTTCAGGCTCCTGTACCTTCTTCCCCATGGTAACAGCAAAATGAGAGTGTGGTCAGGGTGTGGCCTCATCAACACACTTAGAAACATAGAAAATAGGTGCAGGAGTAGGCTATTCGGCCCTTTGAGCCTGCACCGCCATTCAATATGATCATCCAACTCGGTATCCTGTACCTGCTTTCTCTCCATACTCCCTGATCCCTTTAGCCACAAGGGCCACATCTAACTCCCTCTTAAATATAGCCAATGAACTGGCCTCAACTACATTTTGTGGCAGAGAATTCCAGAGATTCATCACTCTCTGTGTAAAAAATGTTTTTCTCATCTCAGTCCCAAAAGATTTCCCCTTTATCCTTAAACTGCGACCCCTTGTTCTGGACTTCCCCAATATCGGGAACAATCTTCCTGCATCTAGCCTGCCCAACCCCTTACGAATTTTGTAAGTTTCTATAGGATCCCCCCTCAATCTTCTAAATTCGAGCGAGTACAAGTCGACTCTATCCAGTCTTTCTTCATATGAAAGTGCTGCCATCCCAGGAATCAGTCTGGTGAACTCTTCTCTGTACTCCCTCTATGGCAAGAATGTCCTTCCTCAGATTAGGAGACCAAAATTGTACGCAATACACCAGGTGTGGTCTCACCAAGACCCTGTACAACTGCAGTAGAACCTCCCTGCTCCTATACTCAAATCCTTTTGCTATGAATGCTAACATACCATTCGCTTTCTTCACTGCCTGCTGCACCTGCATGCCTACTTTCAATGACTGGTGTACAATGACACCCAGGTCTCGTTGCATCTCCCCTTTTCCTAATCGGCCACCATTCAGATAATAGTCTACTTTCCTGTTTTTGTCACCAAAGTGGATAACCTCTCATTTATCCACATTATACTGCATCTGCCACACATTTGCCCACTCACCCAGCCTATCCAAGTCGTAGTTCATAGTTATAACAAGACATCTCTGTTTTAAGTTAATCAAATTAACTTTTTGCAAAACTTGATTTTGTTTAAATATTCTGATTGTATTTTAATAGTTTTGTATATTTTCAATGTTTGTGTCTCTAAATATGTGTGAAAGTTGAAGACTTTGTGACGTTTGATGGCCAGTCAGCCTGAAGCTGAGGCAGATCAGGGGTGGGCAATGTGTGGCCATACAGGAGCCCAGTGACCCACAGGATATCAGGGAGCAGCTGCTGCTGTGGGGAGTGTGGGTGGCGAGGGTGAGGGCAGCAGCTCACTGCTGACTGACACTGAGAATGACTGGGTTATGATCACTGTGTTACACTGGCTCCAGATTCACATTCCCTGCCGCACTGAGGGACCGGTTACATTTTAATATAGATAAATGTGAGGTTATCCACTTTGGCGGCAAAAACAAGGGGGCAGATTATTATCTCAATGGGGTTAGGTTAGGTAAGGGGGAGGTACAACGATACACCGTCTTAGAATAAAGGGGAGGTCATTTAAGACTGAGGTGAGAAAAAACTTTTTCACCCAGAGAGTTGTGAATTTATGGAATTCCCTGCCACAGAGGGCAGTGGAGGCCAAATCACTGGATGGATTTAAGAGAGAGTTAGATAGAGCTCTAGGGGCTAGTGGAGTCAAGGGATATGGGGAGAAGACAGGCACGGGTTATTGATAGGGGACGATCAGCCATGATCACAATGAATGGCGGTGCTGGCTCGAAGGGCCGAATGGCCTCCTCCTGCACCTATGTTTCTATGTTTCTATGTAATGCCTATAAACCTCATTGCAGGTTCCCATCCCAGTGGAGACGGGGAGGTGACCAGGACAGTCTGTTTCCACCCGGTTAATCGCTACGGCAATGATGACACCTGCCTCACGCATCAGGAGATCAAAATCAAAAACTGTGGTGATTATTTTGTGTATTTTCTGAAGCCGACATCTGGGAATTACAGTGTGTATTGTGCAGGTATGTTGCTCTTCATGTTGATAAAGTGTGGGTGGGGGTGGGGCTTGTGGGGGGGGGGGGGGGGGGGGGGGGGGGGAGGAGAGGGAGAGGGGGGGGGGGGGGGGGGTGAATTCTGGGATGTCCCAAGCCATCGGCCCACACACAGGGCTGAATGTTGCTGTCTGTGGTCAGTGCTCCCCTCCCTCACATCTCCCTCTCCCACAGTCTGATCAAGCTGTTGAGTCTGGACCTCACCTTCCTGGAGTGACCTGTGACCTATGACTCCCACCCCCACTCCCTGTCCCCTTCCCTATGACTGACGTGTGACCCGTCCACAGTCGGGGTCATAGAAACATAGGAACATAGAAATTAGGTGCAGGAGGAGGCCATTCGGCCCTTCGAGCCAGCACCGCCATTCATTGTGTTTAAGAGGGAACTGCAGATGCTGGAGACTCGAAGGTTACACAAAACAACGTTTCGGGCCGAAACCCTTCATTGTGATCATGGCTGATCGTCCCCTATCAATAACCCCTATCAATAACCCGTGCCTGCCTTCTCCCCATATCCCTTGACTCCACTAGCCCCTAGAGCTCTATCTAACTCTCTCTTAAATCCATCAAGTAACTTGGCCTCCACAGCCCTCTGTGGCAGGGAATTCCACAAATTCACAACTCTCTGGGTGAAACAGTTTTTTCTCACCTCAGTCTTAAATGACCTCCCCTTGATTCTAAGACGGTGGCCCCTGGTTCTGGACTCGCCCAACATTGGGAACATTTTTCCTGCATCTAGCTTGTCCAGTCCTTTTATAATTTAATATGTTTCTATAAGATCCCCCTCATCCTTCTAAACTCCAGTGAATACCAGCCTAGTCTTTTCAATCTTTCCTCATATGACAGTCCCGCCATCCCAGGGATCAATCTCGTGAACCTACGCTGCACTGCCTCAATCACAAGGATGTCCTTCCTCAAATTAGGAGACCAAAACTGTACGCAATACTCCAGGTGTGGTCTCACCAGACCCCTATACAACTGCAGAAGAATCTCTCTACTCCTATACTGAAATCCTCTTGTTATGAACGCCACCATTCGATTAGCTTTCTTCACTGCCTGCTGTACCTGCACGTCAACTTTCAGTGACCGGTGTACAAGGACACCCAGTTCTCGCTGCACCTGGGTCGCATACTCCAACTAAAATACCTGGACCAATGCCCTGTCCACTCCCACCCCCGGTACTGTTGCTCACCCCGCAGGTGAACTGCTTCTGTCTGTCATGGTCACCCCTCCCCCCACCCACCTTACTGTTGCCACCCCCCCCACACACACATAGTGAACTGCCGGTGTCTGCCATGGTCAACCCTCCCCTGGCCCCACAATGAACAGCACAGCCCACACACATACACTGTGGCTGAGGGTGACCACTGAAGCTGGGCAGGATGTCCCATGCAGAGAACCTGGCTCGTATCCAACCTGCCCCCACCGCCTGACCACGGATCACCAATCTTAGCCCCTTACCCCTGCATCCTGATTTGTCACAGCCCCTTGGGCTGGCGGCTCCTTTCATTGTTCCATTGTGAGTACGTGTTCCCCCAGGACAGAGCGGCCCCACGCCCCCCTCCCGGCTATCAACCCCCTCATCCATCCCCCTGTCCTTCCCACTCATAGAAACATAGAAAATAGGTGCAGGAATAGGCCATTCGGCCCTTCGAGCCTGCACCGCCATTCAACATGATCATGGCTGATCATCCAACTAACTATCCTGTACCTGCCTTCTCTCCATACTCCCTGATCCCTTTAGCCCCAAAACATCTAACTCCCTCTTAAATACAGCCAATGAACTGGCCTCAACTACCTTCTGTGGCAGAGAATAGTAAGATTAAACGAGAACTTACCAGTTTGAAGTTTGATCTGTATTTTATGAGGAGGAACGTTGAGGGAATACATGAAGAAGCCCGCCCACAGCGCATGCGTGTCATCCTTCAAAGCAGTGGTGTGAGGTCACAGATACCCTATATTGACCTAAAATAGCAAGATTACAAAGAGATACCAGCTCCAGATTTGACCCTATGAGGGTGGGAGCGGAGGGCATGTATTCCCTCAACGTTCCTCCTCATAAAATACAGATCAAACTTCAAACTGGTAAGTTCTCGTTTAATCTTACTATTTTACTTCGGAGTCACGTGAGGGACTCCATGAAGATTTCAAAGCTCTGTGACCTCACGCCCTGGAAATCCGAGTCCATGCTTCACAACTGCCTTGGTAGTTTGGGAGAAATTGTTAATGATTTCAAAAACCAGAAACTTAATGCAAATTGTATAACGTAACAATAAATCATATTTATTAAATCAAATCATAACCCTTATTCCTCAGGGATAAATTATAACACGGAACTTAAAAGTTTCCCCGAAAACGACTCTATACCACTAAGTGGTTTATTATAGAATCTTTGAAATGTCCTCTCCGACGACCATCCTGCCGTCCTGAGGATTTGGTCCATGGAGACCTCAAGGCGTTTTGCTGCGGATGTAGCTGCCGCCCTGGTGGAGTGAGATTTAAAAATATTAGTGTCCACTCCTGCCTTGTTTAAACCATATTTAATCCATCTAGAAATGGTCTGAGTAGACACCCTATTATAAGGTTTCCTATAGCTGATTAACAGCCCCATTTCTTTGCCTCTAACGGCCTTAGTCCGTTCAATATACAATAAAATATGTGTCATTACACAGAGACGTTCGTCCTGAGGGTAAGCCAGAAATTCAAGGACTTGTCCTGCTGATCCTGGTCTGTTCTGTTTAACCAACTCCTGTATAACAAAGACCAACCGTCCTGCCATCTTAGAGAAACTATCCAGTCTCAACTTTTGCAGTGACTGGACCCTCTGTGCTGTAACCAACGCCATCAGCATAACCATTTTCCGAGTTAACATGTCCATCGTCAATGCTGTGGCCGGCGACCAAGTTCTAAGCAAGTTGAGGACCACTCCTGCATCCCAGATCTGGGTATACCTAGGTTTAGGAGGTCTGGTGTTAAAGATTCCTCTCAACAATTTTATTACCAGTGGATGAGACCCCACTGACAGGTGATCTGATCCTTGCCACAAAAAGGTAGATAAAGCACTTTTCGCACTATTAATAGTGCTATAACCAAGTCCTTCGTAGTGCAGACTAGTGAGGAACTCTAGCACTGCCGGCACATTCTTATCCCTGTGGTCCAGATGATTATAACAACAGTAATTAATCCATTTTTTAATGTGACATAAGTATTGTTTCTGAGTTGACTTTCTTTGGGCTGCAGTAATCATATCCACCGTTCTACTGGATAGCCCCATGTCTCGTAGAGGTTCCTTCAAAGTCTACAAGCCAACAAATTAATATTTTTATAACACGGATGGCTATCGTAGGTTACTGGATGCACCAGCAACTTATTACTATGTTTCAAGTGCATACATGGTTCCAAAACCATATCCTGTATCACCGAGAACCATGGTTGAGTAGGCCAATCAGGTACTATGAGAATCCCAGATGCCGAATCCTGTTGAATTTTCCTTAGTACCCGATTGATGAGGCAGAAAGGAGGAAATGCATATATGAACCATTTCCCCCAGTGCAGAGAAAAAGCGTCTGTAGCTTCTGCCCCAGGATCTGGTTCCCATGATACATACCTTGATAACTGGTGGTTTAACCTGGATGCAAAAAGATCAATATCCGGTCTTCCATACTTTTCTATGATTACCCCGAAGACCTTTTTATTCAACATCCATTCTGTATTTTCATTAAATTTTCGTGACCTGGCGTCCGCCACTGAATTTAGTACCCCTGGTAGGTACGTAGCCGATAACCAAATATCTCTTTGGATACACCATTGCCAAATTAAATTAGCCAACTTGTCACAAGATATTGATATATTTCCACCCATATGATTTATATATGCCACCACCGTGGTATTGTCTATCTGCAACCTAACATGCTGCTGGCTCATTCCTGAGCAAAAAGACTTAAGCCCATGAAATGCACTCAGCATTTCCAAATAATTTATACCCATGGTGTTTAGTAGGTTAGCTTCTTGAATATTCCATCTCCCTCCACAGCTGGAGATGGTATCCGTAGCACCCCAACCAATTGCACTGGCATCTGTTTGTAATACCATAGACGGGTTATCAATAACTATTGGGTTGGAGCCATACTTAACATTGTGTTCCCACCATTGTAGTTCTTTTATAGCGTCAATTGTTAGCTCCATTGGCCTATCAAAATGGCCTCTATTCTTTTTAAGTGCTCTAATTTTGTCTCTCTGTAAGTTTTGGTAATGTAATGGTCCAAATTGTATGGCAGGAAAAGTAGCCACAATCTTCCCAATCATCCTGGCTACCCGTCTAATGGATGGCTTAACAGTATTAATAAGCTCTAAACAATCACTTTGTATTTCTGTGGCTTTCCCTAGAGGTAAAGTCACTAGCATATCAATTGAGTTAATGGTGAACCCCAGGTAATCCATATTAGTTGATGGTGTTAAATTGGACTTAATTGGATGGATAATGAACCCCAGGTGTTGAAACAATTGCTTGGTGGCCTCCACTGCCTGACATGCCAATTCATAAGTTTTCCCCACTATAAGGATATCATCCAAATATGCCATTACTCTATGATTTTGTTGTCGCAGCAGTGCCAAGGCTGGTTTTAGAATTTTTGTAAACAACCTGGGCGCAGACGTAAGTCCATTTGGCAAAGCCTTATACTGCCAAAGCTGTCCCATCCAATTAAATTTCAAAAACCTCCTGTGTCTATATCTAATGGGTATTGTATAATAAGCATCCTTAAGGTCAATACTTGCCATAAAATAGCCTTTAGACACTAAGTCTATAGCAGTGCTAAACGTATCCATTTTAAAATGAACATATTGCACAAAATCATTAAATGTTGACAAATCAATAATAACTCGACAACCTCCATCTTTCTTATTCCTAATGAATATGTTGGATACAAACTCCTGTTTTTCAGGTTTGGTTTGTTCAATGACTCCTTGATTAAATAACCTTTTTATTTCTATGTGAGCTTTTGCTTGTTCTAATTTAGTAAGTATATATTTCCTGACCGGTGTATGTTGTACTGGAGGGTTATGTTCATGTATAAACTCTATGAGATATCCCTTAATACTGCTAAGGATAAATCTGTCCTGAGTTATACTGCACCATGCTTGCAAATGAAATTGCAATACCCCTCCAACCTCCGTGCTCCCTACAACTTTCGGAGCCGCAGATTCACCTACCTCCATGGTTATCGGTGACAATTTATTTATTTTCTTGGTTTGGTGCGCTGATGTGGAGGCCCTTGCTGTTGGGTATACGATGGCTGCTGATGTACTGGCTTCCTCATTTTCCACTGCGGACGTCCCGGGCCAAACCCTAAAAAAGGACGCTGTTGCCGCTGTGGGCTCCTCTCTTTCCAATTCCTGGTGGTATTAAATTGGCCACCCTTTCTAGGACGCCCATAGGGTTGATACCTTCTACCTAGGTACCCCTTCGCTGCCCTTATCAGCCCCAAAGTCCTGGCCTCCTCATCCAACTCTTTGACCTGCTTAGACAAGTCTCCACCAAATAGAAGCGTTTGAGGTTTAATATCCCTCTCCTTGCACAAGACCGCGAATTTAGGGTCAAGTACCGGCTGAATAGCTCCCTTCCTTAAGTTATTCAATACAAACTGCACATTACACAGTAATGCTAATGCATCCTTTTGGTCGCTATTCATTTCCACATTCTCAAAGGAACGGGCCAGAGCTGTGAGCCCCGCTGTGAGACTCTTGAGGGCGCTTTGGACCTTAAGATCCTGATTTCTGATACCGCCCCCCACATGCTTCCAAATACACTTGTTAACACTGGCTACATGCAGCGCATTACAATTCTTAGGTGGTAAATGCCTAGCCAATACTTCAGCCATCGTATTAGCCTGCAACTGGTGTGTGGACATGTATTCGATACTTGCAGCCATCCTTTCCTCGAGCTCCTTGCCGGTCTGCTGCTGCTGAAAATAGTGTCCCACCATATCCAGTAAATTATGCTCCCTCCCTTCAATGGGAGAAGCCGAATCCACCTCTTGCTCCGATTGTGAGCTCATCAGACTTTCAATATCCCCCTCAGAGGAGTCTGAGATATCTTGCAGCCCTTTAAGGGAACCTGCTGTGGGGCTTACATAGTGCCCACTGTGGCTATCTTGCCTCTCATGGAGCCTGCCACTCAGGACTATTTCGTCCAGCAGCCGCTCCAGCCGACTTTCGCGCTCTCGGGCGCTGGTCGATCGCGGGTGCTTCCCGGGCCGCTCCAACCGACTTCCGTGCACTCGGGCACTAGTCGCTCGCGGTACCCGTTGCCGGTCCCCATGCCTTCCTGCACTGGTCGCTCCCGGCCGCTCCGTGCTATCCTGCCGCGCTTCCCGACCCCGGTACTCACAAGCACCTGTCGCCGGCGGCTGGACATCCATCCACTGATAGCGGCTTTCCAGCTCCGTAGGGCTGGCCGCTCCTGGCTGCTCCATATCCCGCAGCTGCTCATCAGTTCCCCTGAACTGGTAAGGACTGTCTCCACCACCCGAATTAAGGTGATGGGACTTTCGTTTTGCCTTCCCGCCCGGTCTAGCAATCGATGTAGCCGGCGCGGGGCTCAAGTCGGGCATCACAGGTTCCTCCATGGATAACACCTGTGGCAACGGCTGCTGCTGCTGCCGGTCCCTGGCTCCTTCCCGACTCATTTGCTGCTTCCTCACCGACTTTCTTGTAGGCACTCTGTCCATTCCTAAAACAAGTTAGCAATGCAGAGTCACTTACCTGCCGTTCGTCGGCTTTTATTCTCCCATTCACGGGGACGTCCTCCCCAGGTGCGACTCGTTCATGCGTTGTTTGCGATATGACACGCATGCGCTGTGGGCGGGCTTCTTCATGGAGTCCCTCACGTGACTCCGAAGTAAAATTCCACAGATTCACCACTCTCCGTGTGAAAAATGTTTTTCTCATCTCGGTCCTAAAAGATTTCCCCCTTATCCTTAAACTGTGACCCCTTGTTCTGGACTTCCCCAACATCGGGAACAGTCTTCCTGCGTCTAGCCTGTCAAACCCCTTAAGAATTTTGTAAGTTTCTATAAGATCCCCCCTCAATCTTCTAAATTCTAGCGAGTACAAGCCGAGTCTATCCAGTCTTTCTTCATATGAAAGTCCTGACATCCCAGGAATCAGTCTGGTGAACCATCTCTGCACTCCTTCTATGGCAAGAATGTCTTTCCTCAGATTGGGAGACGAAAACTGTACGCAATACTCCAGATGTGCTCTCACCAAGATCCTGTACAACTGCAGTAGAACCTCCCTGCTCCTATACTCAAATCCTCTTGCTATGATCCTTCCTTCTGTCGCACTGCCCCCCCCCCTCCCCTCCAGGCGCTGAACACCCCACGCAGACCTCCCCACCCCCCCTCCCAGCCGGCCATTTCATGCCATCACTGCCACCCCCACCCCCACCCAATCCCCCCTCTCCACTCGAGAAATTCCAACCCCTCCCAGTCGACCCACTGCCTCCCCACACCCCCTCCCACAATCACACACACTCCACTCCCCCCTCCCACTCTCCCACCCCCACCCCCTCACAGCCGCCACGATGGAGTGGGGAGAAGCAGGAATGACTGGGGTGGGAGACTTGAACATGGAGCACATTGGTGGGTTACAGAGCCTGTAACATTGGCCCACAAAATGAGCCAACCGGTTGATACCATTACTACTCTGATCCCATTCTCCCCACATTCCCATCAACTGCCCCCAAACTCCAGCATGAATCCAGACACTTGGGGCAATGCACAGTGGCCAAGGAAGAGGCAAACCAAACAGCTGGGGGAAGCAAGTGGTCACCAGATCGTGCAGCCTCCACATAGACAGCACTAGAAGCTGGGATAAGATCGGAGATCAGGAGCTGAGATCACTGTGTGAAGGCAGTCTCAACGCCTGGGTCACTGTGTGACAGTGGTCTCACCGGCTGGGTCACTGTGTGACAGTGGTCTCACTGGCTCGGTCACTGTGTGACAGCAGTCTCACTGGCTGGGTCACTGTGTGACAGTGGTCTCACCGGCTGGGTCACTGTGTGACAGTGGTCTCACCGGCTGGGTCACTGTGTGACAGTGGTCTCACCGGCTGGGTCACTGTGTGACAGTGGTCCCACCGGCTGGGTCACTGTGTGACAGTGGTCTCACTGGCTCGGTCACTGTGTGACAGCAGTCTCACTGGCTGGGTCACTGTGTGACAGTGGTCTCACCGGCTGGGTCACTGTGTGACAGTGGTCTCACCGGCTGGGTCACTGTGTGACAGTGGTCTCACCGGCTGGGTCACTGTGTGACAGTGGTCTCACCGGCTGGGTCACTGTGTGACAGTGGTCTCACCGACTGGGTCACTGTGTGACAGTGGTCTCACCGGCTGGGTCACTGTGTGACAGTGGTCTCACCGGCTGGGTCACTGTGTGACAGTGGTCTCACCGGCTGGGTCACTGTGTGACAGTGGTCTCACCGGCTGGGTCACTGTGTGACAGTGGTCTCACCGGCTGGGTCACTGTGTGACAGTGGCCTCACCGGCTGGGTCACTGTGTGACAGTGGCCTCACCGGCTGGGTCACTGTGTGACAGTGGTCTCACCGGCTGGGTCACTGTGTGACAGTGGTCTCACCGGCTGGGTCACTGTGTGACAGTGGCCTCACCGGCTGGGTCACTGTGTGACAGTGGCCTCACCGGCTGCGTCACTGTGTGACAGCAACAGTCTCACCGCCTGGGCCACTGTGTGACAGCAACAGTCTCACCGCCTGGGCCACTGTGTGACAGCAACAGTCTCACCGGCTGGGTCACTGTGTGACAGCAACAGTCTCACCGCCTGGGCCACTGTGTGACAGCAACAGTCTCACCGGCTGGGTCACTGTGTGACAGTGGCCTCACCGGCTGGGTCACCGTGTGACAGCAACAGTCTCACCGGCTGGGTCACTGTGTGACACCAGTCTCACCGGCTGTGACACAGCAACTAGTAGGAGGCACAGACCTGACTGTCGGGCAGCAGACTTATTTCATTGAAAGACATCAGGCTTCAAAAGTAGTTCATCCATTCCCCTGAGGGAAGAGGAGAAAAGGGAGGGGTTAGAAGTGGAGTGAAATGGAGGGGTGTTAGTAAATGATGAGAGTGGAGGAGAGACAGGGGGGTGCAGGAGAGGGATGGGTGGCAATGTTCAGGCATGAACATGATGACAGCACATATTAGACACAATGTGCTGGAGTAACTCAGCAATTCAAGCAGAGTTTCTGGAGAACATGGATTTGTGACATTTCTGGTGAGGATCTTTCTTCAAAAGGATCCTGGCCTGATGTGTCACCCACCCATGTTCAACAGAGATGCTACCTGACCTGCTGAGTTACTCCAGCACTTTGTGCTTTTTTTGTGAACCAACATCTGTAGTTCCTTGTATCTCAGACAACACATTATTAACAAACTGTTCTTGGAAACACTGTTCTTCAGTAACGGGTTGCTGGACTCCCCACATTACAACAGTAGCCAAACTCCTCGTGCAGTTCACTAACACTCTAGTGCAGCCAGTGAGTTTCACTGGTGATATATAAATACAAGATTTACTATATCATAGAAACGTAGAAACATATAGAAACATAGAAATTAGGTGCAGGAGTAGGCCATTCGGCCCTTCGAGCCTGCACCGCCATTCAATATGATCATGGCTGATCATCCAACTCAGTATCCCATACCTGCCTTCTCTCCATACCCCCTGATCCCTTTAGCCACAAGGGCCACATCTAACTCCCTCTTAAATATAGCCAATGAACTGGCCTCAACTATATCTGTGGCAGAGAATTCCACAGATTCACCACTCTCTGTGTTAAAAATGTTTTTCTCATCTTGGTCCTAAAAGATTTCCCCTTTATCCTTAAACTGTGACCCCTTGTTCTGGACTTCCCCAACATCGGGAACAATCTTCCTGCATCTAGCCTGTTCAACCCCTTAAGAATTTTTGAAGTTTCTATAAGATCCCCCCTCAATCTTCTAAATCCTAGCGTGTAAAAGCCGAGTCTATCCAGTCTTTCTTCATATGAAAGACATATCAGACCAATATATCTGCCACAGCAAGTTAGCAGATGGGAGAGAGCAATGGGGCAACGGTTTGAAATGGAACGCGTGTGAGGCTTTTATTTAATATGGTCTATCTGCGCTTGGAGAATAAAACTGAGGTTGGTCTGCTCCAAGAACAGTGGAAGTGCAGCTGGGTGTATCAGAGGCTGTGTGAAGGCAAGTGGACGTTACACTAACACTGACCTTCATCTTGTGTCCCACCCACAGACTCCATACACAGTGACCCATGTGTAAATCACACCGTCCTGGATCAGCCCTGGAGGAGCACGGATTGTTCCGACACTCAGTCCACAAATGGCGAAATGAAGTCTGATAAAAACCTTGCAAAAGGATGGTACAGATTCTACAGGTAATGTGAGGAAATTATTCCATCAAACTCGGTCAGTGAGGGAGGAGGAGGGGTGAGGACATAATGGAAGATCAGGTCGTCAGTTATCACAGAGGGGCAGTGAGTAAAAACTGGGATGTGTATCTCTCAAATTCTGGACCGTGAGAGACGAGGAGGATAGGGGCCGGGATTCAACGGGATATCAGGGCTCAAAATTAGCGGTTGCCTGGGTGCCATTGACCACCCGAAGTGCCGCCGGGCAACTTAAACACCGAGTCATTTTGCCCGGCTTGGCAATCAAATACTGGTTTAAACCGATAGACACAAAAAACTGGAGTAACTCCGCTTGTCAGGCAGTATCTCTGGAGAATAGGAACGTGACGTTTCGTGTCGGCGGCGGCGGCTGTATTGCGGGCAAAGATACTGGGTGAGTGGTGACAAAGGGTCGGTGCGAATGACAGGTCCCAAACAGCGGCAACAGCGGCCGTGACAGCGGCACCACCGCCTCCTTCTCCCGCCCCCCGCCCCCCTACCCGGCGGAAGGAGACCTCGCTCTCCCTCCATCCCTCCCTCTTCCCGGCCTTGGCGTGCGAGAGGGGTTGTTTTGAAAAGCGCCATTGGCAGATTTGCAAGCAGCGGTCGTTGTCGCCCTGATAACGGCTACTGCTTGCCAAACCGCCAATGGCGCTTTCAAAACAACTACTTTCGCACGCCGAGGCAGGGAGGAGGGAGAGGAGAGAGAGAGAGGGAGAGGGAGAGAGAGGGAGAGGGAGAGGAGAGAGGGAGAGAGGGAGGGAGAGGGAGAGAGAGAGAGAGAGGGAGAGAGAGGGAGAGAGAAAGGGAGAGGGAGTGAGAGAGAGAGAGACCTCCTTCCGCTGTCTGAAACTGCTGCACCAAAGACCCTATAGTAGCAATGTTACAAACATGTGATCTTTTAAAAAGAAGGTCTGCAATGTATCCCATCAGATAAAGCATAAAAATAAGTTTAATTTGACACCTAATTCACTTTCATTTCTCAAGTATTAAAAAAATTATGGCTATTTTCATGCTCGGAAATTAGCATCTTGTTCCCTATTGATTTTCTATGGACATAACAAAAAAACTGTGATCGTGGACAGTCAAAAGCCCATAACTTTCTTAAAAATTAAGAGAACTGAATTAAAATTTCTATTACCATAGATTGAACCATTCTGAAACAAATATAAAATAATCTTACTTGGATAACCTGAAATTAAAGCATATAATTAGTTAGTTACCCAATTGTAGATCTAAACATCTATCCATTTCTTAATAAATGATTAACATTTTTAAATAGCCTTTAGACCATTTTAAATAGTCCATATAATATTCACAAATAATTCACAATAAAACATGATTTTTAAATCTCATTGACATTAATTTATAGGCCCAATGGAAAGAATTTAGTGTTCAATTGCTGTAAATTAAAGTCCATTTAAATCAGCTTTCTCGTGGGATCCTGTGAACGCGCTGGTTTATAACGTTCACATTGCGGTGGATTTGTGCCCCAAATGCCCAGAAAAATACTGCGGGATATAATGGGGCCAAAATGAGCTACTCGCAACATTAAACTTTGTATAAAGGGATCTTAAGAAGCCCTTTTTAATGTAAAAAAAACAGCCTACCTCCTGTTGTCCCCTTATGAGATCCGGCTGGTTGCCGGCGGTCGGGGGTTTAGAGGTTAATTTTTAAACTACTATAACAACTATATATAGCCCTTAAAAGTAATAATAGCTAAAGCGACGGAATCTTCCAGCGATTTTTCGTTAATAATTAACTAGGCTGAACATCCTCGATTTGAACAGCCTAGGGGAAATCGCGTTTTAAACCCGCCCCCCTCTAAACGGTGCCAAAATCGCGCACACTGGCTGGGACAGATTTTCAGCGACGCTTCAGGTAGGCTTTGCAACATACTTACCTATAGCTATATGATCTTTGAGCTGCACCGCTCGGCCCCGCACCTTCCTGTCGGCTGGCGGAGGAGGGGAGGCGGCGGCACTTTGGCGTTGGACAGGGACGGCCAAGGCAGCGCGGTGATGTTGTCCGAGGAGTGCTGACCTTCCTTCCTCCCCACCTCCTCTGCCCCTCCCCCCCTCTCTCTCTCTCTCTCTCTCTCTTTTGTCTACCTTCGATTTTCCAGCATCTGCAGTTCCTTCTTGAATATAATATGTGAATGCTTCATTGAGCATAATTCCGACTGGTAACTACGCACTTTGTCCGAGCACATTATCGCAAACCGTCTTAAATGACCACCTAAACTGTCATTTGGGAACCTCAAAAGCTGTCAAGGTTGCCCTGCTGGCAACACGGACAAAAAGTTGAGTGAGAGCCCTGGAGATTATCTGGCAGTGGGTGATATTGAAATAGGACGGGTTGCGGACAGATTGTCCTCACTTCCTGGTCTCTCTCTCACTGAATAAAAGACCCCAGTTCAGGGGCTGACTCTCTGATTGTTGTTTCAGTTTTGGCGGATGGAGGATTCCGGAGACGACTGTTCCAGCGAATCACTGCTCTGGGAAGAACGCAGGCTGGTTAAACGGTAGGGTTAGAGTTTGCTACTTTGGTACTTAGCTTTTGTCAGGGAGGGTCAGACTGAAACACATTTGTACTCCCTGGCTTTTGACCATGCCTGAGGCTTTGCTTCTGTTTGTGGTGTTTTTGATGTTTCTTTATTTTACATGTCTTTTCCTACTATTTCTTTTGATTGTTATTTTTGGTGTGTATTAACTTTTTTGTCAATTATTAGTGATGTACAGCACTTTGTTGCAGCTGTGTTTGTTTTTAAAGTGCTCTATAAATAAAATTATTATTATTATTATTATTATGACTGTGATCACTTCAGAGGGTCCTCCACCTGGACAACGAACCCAAACTCCCTGAAGGTTTCTCCCCACAGTCTCTCAGCCCAGGATCTTCATGGAGTCAGGTGACAGAGCTCCAGCCCCCTGTTTCCCGGTATCGTGCTATTGATCGGTCGGCTGCTGTCCCCACTACAGACTAGACCTGGAGCAGTTTCAGCAGCTCCAATCATAGAAAACATAGAAAATAGGTGCAGGAGTAGGCCATTCGGCCCTTCAAGCCTGCACCGCCCAAATCAATATCCCATCCAATATCCCATACCTGCCTTCTCTCCATAACCCCTGATCCCTTTAGCCACAAGGGCCACATCTAATTCCCTCTAAAATATAGCCAATATCCTTCCATTCTCTGTTTAAGAAGGAACTGCAGATGCTGGAGAATCGAAGGTACACAAAAAAGCTGGAGAAACTCAGCGGGTGCAGCAGCATCTATGTCTGAAGAAGGGTTTCGGCCCGAAACGTTGCCTATTTCCTTTGCTCCATAGATGCTGCTGCACCCGCTCAGTTTCTCCAGCTTTTTTGTGTACCTTCCTTCCATTCTCTGCCTCTTCATGTTTTTGGCTTAACATAGAAACATAGAAAATAGGTGCAGGAGTAGGCCATTCGGCCCTTCAATGTGATCATGGCTGATCATCCAACTCAGTGTCCCGTACCTGCCTTCTCTCCATACCCCCCTGATCCCTTTAGCCACAAGGGCCACATCTAACTCCCTCTTAAATATAGCCAATGAAATGGCCTCAACTACCTTCTGTGGCAGAGAATTCCACAGATTCACCACTCTCTGTGTGAAAAATGTTTTTCTCATCTCTGTCCTAAAAGATTTCCCCCTTATCCTTAAACTGTGACCCCTTGTTCTGGACTTCCCCAACATCGGGAACAATCTTCCAGCATCTAGCCTGTCCAACCCTTACTAATTTTGTAAGTTTCTAGAAGATCCCCCCTCAATCTTCTAAATTCTAGCGAGTCTATCCAGTCTTTCTACATATTAAAGTCCTGACATCACAGGAATCAGTCTGGTGAACCTTCTCTGTACTCCCTCTATGGCAAGAATGTCTTTCCTCAGATTAGGAGACCAAAACTGTACACAATACTCCACGACTGACACTCCCAGTTCATAAATTAATCAGGTCACATTGAACGAGTCATACAATGCAGAAACAAATAATTTGTCCCAACTCCTCCATGCTGAACAAGATGCCAAAACAAAGCCAGTCCTATTTGGCCCATATCCCTTGAAATCTTTCCTATCCATGCACCTGCCTTAATGTATTTTAAATATTGTTGTGGTACCTGCCCCAATTCCATCTTCTGACAGCTCGTTCCATGTTTCACCACCCTGTGTGTTGAAACTGTTCCCCCTCCGGTTGCTATTAAATTTGAGGAAGAACATCCTTGTGATTGAGGCAGTGCAGCATAGGTTCACGAGATTGATCCGTGGGGTGGCGGGACTGTCATAGACGAAAGATTGAAAAGACTAGGCTTATATTCACTGGAGTTTAGAAGGATGAGGGGCAATCTAATAGAAACATATAAAATTATAAAAGGACTGGACAAGCTAGATGCAGGAAAAATATTCCAAATGTTGGGCGAGTCCAGAACCAGGGGCCACAGCCTTAGAATAAAGGGGAGGTCATTTAAGAGTGAGGTGGGAAAAAACATTTTCATCCAGAGAGTTGTGAATTTATGGAATTCCCTGCCACAGAGGGCAGTGGAGGCCAAGTCACTGGATGGATTTAAGAGAGAGTTAGATAGAGCTCTAGGGGCTAGTGGAGTCAAAGGATATGGGGAGAAGGCAGGCACGGGTTATTGATAGGGGACGATCAGCCACGATCACAATGAATGGCGGTGCTGGCTCGAAGGGCCGAATGGCCTCCTGCTGCACCTATTTTCTATGTTTCTATGTTTCTCTGACACCTCCGATCTACCCTTCTCCCTCTCCAATTGTAGATTAAACCTGACCATGTTATGGTCACTGCCTCCTAATAGCTCATTAACCTCGAGGTCCTTTATCAAATCATAGATGAGGCATGGTGGTCATCGTGGATGAGTTGGGTCGAAGGGCCTGCTTCTGTGCTGTACGATTGGGACTTATTACTCCATACATACATTGCTGTGCGCAATTCAATACCTTCCCAAACGATATATCAATGCCACGAATGTTTGCAAACTGCGTCAGTAAAACATGCGAGTGCTTGTTGCTCTGGACCCAGACACTCAGAATCAAGTTCTTGTAGAATCTTCCCTGTAGCCTTCAGCACTCAAAATGTTCACTGTTTTTGCAAGGCGGTGAAATGTCTCTGAATTTCACTGAAAAATAAAGGCTTTTGATATTTTTATCAGGTGGTCAGGCAGGGGTTTAGCTTCATTGACACAAACTAGACGTCCCACTTTTGATTTAATCTACACTTCATGCTGCCTCGAAGACGCAGCCTACACCATTAAAGACATAGAAACATAGAAATATAGAAAATATGTGCAGGAGTAGGCCATTCGGCCCTTCGAGCCTGCACCGCCATTCAATATGATCATGGCTGATCATGCAACTCAGTATCCTGTACCTGCTTTCTCTCCATACTCCCTGGTCCCTTTAACCACAAGGGCCACATCTAACTCCATCTTAAATATAGCCAATGAACTGGCCTCAACTACCTTCTGTGGCAGAGAATTCCACAGATTCATCCACTTTGTGTAAAAAATGTTTTTCTCATCTCAGTCCCAAAAGATTTCCCCTTTATCCTTAAACTGTGACCCCTTGTTCTGGACTTCCCCAACATCGGGAACAATCTTCCTGCATTTAGCCTGTCCAACCCCTTAAGAATTTTGTAAGTTTCTATAAGATCCCCCCTCAATCCTCTAAATTCTAGCGAGTACAAGCCGACTCTATCCAGTCTTTCTTCATATGAGTCCTGCCATCCCAGGAATCAGTCTGGTGAACCTTCTCTGTACTCCCTCTATGGCACGAATGTCTTTCCTCAGATTAGGAGACCAAAAGACATCCCACCTGGTCATTCTTCCACCTCCGTGCTCCCGATGGGAAGGCACAGACGCTTGTAAACGCCCATCACCAGACTTCTTTGTCTCTGTTATCAGGATTCTGCACAGTCCTTCCATAACCTTGGGAACTGTCTGATGCACCTCCACCCCATTGTGTACATTGAATTTTGTCTCTGGAACTAATGTGTTACAATGTCTTCACTCTGTATCTTCCCCTTTGGTCAACCTGTTGTGCATGAGTTTGAGTTGAATGTATTCTTTGATAGTTTTATCGTATCTGATTGGATGGCATGCAAAACAAATGACAATAATAAACCTAAGGGCCTGTCCCACCAGCATGCGACTCCATGCGGCAAGCACGACCTAAAGGGCCTGTCCCACCAGCATGCGACTCCATGCGGCAAGCACTACCTAAAGGGCCTGTCCCACGAGCATGCGACTCCATGTGGCACGCGACCTAATGTAGTCGCTTCAGCCGTACGGCCTCGCGGGGCCGGTCCCACTTCGATCGCCGGAGCCGTATGGAGTTGTGCGGAGCTGGTCCTGACATTGCGCCGGGCTCAAAAAAACTGACCGTGTTCAAAAATTCTGTGCGGCAACGGCCTGCCGGCCCGCAGCCGCCTCGACGCCGTACGTCGCGCACGAACTTCCCACGGACTTCGCTCGAACTTCATGTCACTCACTCGACCTCCGCGTGGCCCCCGCGGTTAGCGGTTCGACCGCGGTTAGGTCGTGCTTGCCGCATGCTGGTGGGACCGGCCCTTTAACCTAAATGAAAACAAATCGGGGGCAGGTCTTGTTAACCAAGGCTAATTAACTGACTAATTCACTCGTGTTTGGTTGTGGGAATGAAACTGGACCACCCAGAGAAAAACCACACGGTCTCAGACAGCCCACCAGGTCAGGACAGGACATAACCCGGGTGTCTGGTGCTGTTAGGCAGTGGCTGCACCAGCTGCACCACTGTGGGACCAGGTATATTTTACAATGATTATAAACCTCATTCCAGGTTCCCATCCAAGCGTAAACGAGGGGGAGGTGACCAGGACAGTATGTTTCAAAGAGGCTGCAAACCCCGCGAATGAAACCGCCAGGATTGCAAAAATGTAAACACCGCAAATGCAAACCCCGGGAGTGGAAACGCCGGGTGCAGCATCAAACTGGACATCCAGGTTAAAAACTGCAGCAGTTACTTTGTATACCAGTTGAAGCCAACACCCAGTGACCAGGCTGTGTATTGTACAGGTACGTGGCTGTTACATATTGACAAGAGATGTGAGGGGTTGTGTGGAAACTCTGGGCTGTCCTGAGTCACTAATACAACAGATCCCAGCGCCAGTCAGTGATCACTTTACTCAGTTCCCCCGCACCTATTCTGAAATAAGCTGTCCAATGTAATGCTCTGTACCTAGTTGTCGGTGTTTTTGTTTGTGACAGTGAGCAAATGCTCAAAGCTTGGACTCTTTAATTTGAATGAGGTTGGATTTTATCTACACAAGTACAGACCCTTCTGCACACATCTGTACTGGCCGTGATGTTCATTTGAAATATATCCTTCCATTCTCTGCCTCTTTGTGTTTTTGGCTTAACATAGAAACATAGAAACATAGAAACATAGAAAATAGGTGCAGGAGTAGGCCATTCGGCCCTTCGAGCCTGCACCGCTATTCAATATGATCATGGCTGATCATCCAACTCAGTATCCTGTACCTGCCTTCTATCCATACCCCCTGATCCCTTTAGCCACAAGGGCCACATCTAACTCCCTCTTAAATATAGCCAATGAACTGGCCTCCACTACCTTCTGTGGCAGATAATTCCACAGATTCACTACTCTCTGTGTAAAAAATGTTTTTCTCATCTCAGTCCTAAATGATTTCCCCCTTATCCTTGAACTGTGACCCCTTGTTCTGGACTTCCCCAACATCGGGAACAATCTTCCTGCATCTAGCCTGTCCAAACCCCTCAAGACTTTTGTACGTTTCTATAAGATCCCCCCTCAATCTTCTAAATTCTAGCGAGTACAAGCCGATACTGGATAGACTTTCTTCATATGAAAGTCCTGCTATCCCAGGAATCAGTCTGGTGAACCTTCTCTGTGCTCCCTCTATGGCAAGAATGTCCTTCCTCAGATTAGGAGACCAAAACTGTACGCAATACTCCAGGTGTGCTCTCACCAAGACCCTATACAACTGCAGTAGAACCTCCCTGCTCCTATAATGTAGACTAAACATTGCTGCCATAACTGCTTCAATCACCACCTCAGCTGCATAGTCTGGGCATCTCCCACTCTGTGTAAAAACAGATTTTGCCTTGTAAATCTTCTTTAAACTTTCTCCTCTCACCTTACAGCTATGCCCTCTGGTCTTAGATGTTTCCATTCTACCCAGTCTATGCCTCCCAAATGCTATATACATCTACCAGGCCACCTGTCAGCCTTGGTCCGATGCTCAAAAAAAAAATCCAAGCTTGTCCAACCTTCCCTACAGCTAATACTCTCTAATTCAGGCAACATTCTGGTAAAACTCTTCTGTGCTCTCTCCAAATCCTCTACAGAGAGCCAGACTATTTTCCCTGTGTCTGAAGAGAATTAGATGAGATATTATAAGCGAATGAGAGATATGGGTAAGGAGGAATGATTATGGTAGAGAGGAAGATGTTGGGTGATGAAGATGAAGAACCAGAGGCCACCGTCTTAGAATAAAGGGGAGGTCATTTAAGACTGAGGTGAGAAAAAACTTTTTCACCCAGAGAGTTGTGTATTTATGGAATTCCCTGCCACAGAGGGCAGTGGAGGCCAAATCATTGGATGGATTTAAGAGAGAGTTAGATAGAGCTCTAGGGGCTAGTGGAGTGAAGGGATATAGGGAGAAGGCAGGCACGGGTTATTGATAGGGGATGATCAGCCATGATCACAATGAATGGCGGTGCTGGCTCGAAGGGCCGAATGGCTTCCTCCTGCACTTATTTTCTATGTTTCTATGAAGAGATATAGAAGGCAGATGAGTGGTCGCCTTCTCCAGAGAGTAGTGGCCACCTGGCATACATTGCCTGAGAGATTGGTTGAAGTCAACAAAGTTCAACAAATGTTGAGATTAATTGAATTGCCGATGAATAAAAGCAAGTAGATGCAGGGAGATGTGACGTATGGAGGAGGGGTGCCCTTGGCCAGCATGGGCGAGTTGGGCCGAATGTACTGTTTCCATACTGTACTGTGTGAATAAGGGAATAAGTAGAGTTAGATCGATGAACTAAGCTTAAAGATAGTAACATAAGAAACTGCCGATGCTGAAACCTTGAATAAAATGCTTGAGGTACTCAGTGGGTCAGGCAGCATCTGTGGAGGGAATGGATAGGTGATATTTTCGGTGGGGAACATTATTTAGGTGATGTTATATTTCAGAGAGTAGAGCGGAGGTTGGTGCAGGTGAGTGGGGGTAAAAGAGGCTGGGTGACTTTGTCTGAAGTGGACATTAACTCTGACCATCATCATGTCCTCCAGACGCAGACTCAGCACTCGGTGATCCGTGTGTGAACCACAGCGACCTGGACCAGCCCTGGAGGAACATCGGTTGTGTGGAACAAAAGTGTTCTGGCAACATATGGATAAATGACAACAATCATACAGTGGGATGGTTCAGATTTATGAGGTAACGAGGAGAACTTCTTCTTCTTCTTCTTGCGTATGGCGTGCACAGCCTAAAGTTGTAGGACAACTTGTTCTATTTGATTGTGCACGCCGGGTTGATTGCATTCGTCGAAACAGGGCGGACCACGTGAAGGTTGCAATCTCCCACCCCAACGAGGAGATAATTGTATTAATCAATGATGCAGAAAATATATCAGAAACACAGGCCAGTGAGGGGAGATGGAGGAGACAAGTGTGGTCAATGGCAGTAATGGGACAGTGTGGATACAGGGAGACTAATCATCTGTGACATTAATGGGACAGTGTGGATACAGGGAGACTAATCATCTGTGACATTTATGGGACAGTGTGGATACAGGGAGACTAATCATCTGTGACATTAATGGGACAGTGTGGATACAGGGAGACTAATCACCTGTGACATTAATGGGACAGGGAGTGGTTGATTATCCAGAACACACGACCAAAGGATGAGATGCAATCAGTACAAATATTATGTTTAAAAGCTTATTTCATTCCGCAAATAGGGAAAGCAAACAGAAGAATTTTTCATTAAATGGGGTCCATATGCATGTAAATGGGATTTGACAAAACAGTCAGGCTGGACATTTGTGGGCTGAAGGGCCATTCAACATGCACTGTACAAGCTGCACTAGAATCTGTTGAAGGGGAAATAAACAAATGGATTTGGCCATTAATGGTAGAGTAAAAATCATTGAGAGTGGGGCCCACTGGACACTTAGGCCTCTCTTAAGAAATGTGCTTTTGACTACGAACTCCCTCATGTTCAGGGGGCTAACAAGTCTGATTGTTGTTTCAGTTCTTGGCGAATGGAAGTGTCAAATTAAACCGATCTGATGGGTTAAATTGCAGACTTGACTAAATCTCAAAACAGAGCCCATTGCTGTTAAAGTGTGGTACAGGGAGTCACATCTGTGCATTAATCAGTGTGGATACAGGGAGATCACCTGGACATTAATGGGACAGGGAGTGGTTGATTATCCAGAACACACGACCAAAGGATGAGATGCAATCAGTACAAATATTATGTGTAAGGATTATTTCTCCGTCAAATAGGGAAAGCACAGAAGAATTCTGGTCCATATGCATGTAAATGGGATTTGACAAAACAGTCAGGCTGGACATTGTGGGCTGAAGGGCCATTCCTGCACTGTACAAGCTGCATGAATCTGTTGAAGGGGAAATAAACAAATGGATCCCAGTGGTGAGTGAATATTGAGAGTGGGGCCCACTACCGGCCTCTCTCTGGGTGGACAAACTCCCTCAGTTCAGGGGCTAACTCTCTGATTGTTGTTTCAGTTCTGGCGGATTGAAGATTCCCGAGACTGGCGTTCCCACCCATCACTGCTCCGGACAGAGCCCAGGCTTGTTAAACGGTAGGGTCACAGTTTGCAACTCTGGGGCTCAGAGAATGGCCTGGGAGGGTCAGATGCCCCGCCCCAGATGGGTGCTGACAGGTGAAGCCCCGCCCCTGATGGGTGCTGACAGGTGAAGCCCCGCCCCTGATGGGTGCTGACAGGTGAAGCCCCGCCCCTGATGGGTGCTGACAAGTGAAGCCCCGCCCCTGATGGGTGCTGACAGGTGAAGCCCCGCCCCTGATGGGTGCTGACAAGTGAAGCCCCACCCCTGATGGGTGCTGACAAGTGAAGCCCCACCCCTGATGGGTGCTGACAGGTGATGCCCCGCCCCTGGTTGACAGTGACAGGTGAAGCCCCGCCCCCGATGCACACGGACAGATGAAGCCCCGCCCCTGGCGCCAGCTCCCATCAGGGTCGGGGCTGGTGTTTCCAGTCATGTTCACAAGTGATAGGAGCAGAATTAGGCCATTCGGCCCATCAAGTCTACTCCACCATTCAGTCATGGCTGATCTATCTCACCCTCCTAACCCTCCTGCCTTCTCTCCCTGTATCTCCAGACCCAGCACCCCAGGGTGTCAGCACCAGGAGCTGGTCTCAGGAAGCAGCTGCTGCTGTGGGGAAGGCGAGGGCAGCAGGTCACCACTGACTGATACAGATCAGCCCAGAGTATGGGTTGTGGTCACTGTATTACACTGTCTCCAGATTCACATTCCCAACCGCACTGTGGGACTGGGTATAATTTACAATGTTTATAAACCTCATTCCAGGTTCCTATCCCAGTGTGGGAGACGGGGAGGTGAACAGAACAGCCTATTTCACCTGGGCTGGAAACACCTGTCAGAGACATCAAGAGATCAAGGTTCAAAACTGCAGAAGTTTATTTGTGTATAGGCTGGTGCCCACACTGTGCTGTAACGAGGTGCATTATACAGGTACGTCGCTGTTCACACACTGCAACTTGTATGGGAGGTTGGTGGGAAAAATCTGGAGAGTGCTGAGTCAGCAATTTTCCAATCCCCAGTCTGTGTCTGTGATCATCTCGGGTCACAGTCCCACACCAACTGTCTGAGCTAAACCCTCGGGATCTGACCCGCGCCCCATCACCGAGCCCATTCAATACCCCCACCCCGTTACTGACCCCACCTCACATGTAGGATGTCCCCTGCCCCAGCTCACCGACTCACTCATTGCTTCCACCCTCTGCGGACTAGACTGTTCCCTCATTCCCCACTCATCCAGGACTCAGCTGACCCGTTTCTACCCGTACCCCGGCTGTTCCCTGAGATGTGCCCTCCCCTCACAACCCACTGGGAACCAGCCGTCTCAACCCCTGACCTCCTCCGGGACCCGCGGTCCCGTAGCCTCCCCTCTGGATCCAGCTATCGATTCCCTCCCGCAGCACATCATATCCTTAATAATAATAATAATAATAATAATAATAATAATAATAATAAATTTTATTTTCGGGCGCCATTCAAATCTCAAGTCACCTTACAAAGAATAACAGAAGAGAAAAAAATATGTAGTCGGAGAAAAATAAATAATAAAGACATCATCAATACACAAATTAAAGATAGAAATCGCTCCAAAGACACAAAATCAAAAAATCAAAAAAACACAATGTGAAGAGAGAGCAGAGGCAGCTAGAGCGCGCCAGTGTCCACTCTCTCTTCCGACAGCCATCTTGGACACAGACTAACAAAGTAACTTACACACAGAAAAATCATCCCCCCCACAGTGGTTACCACTGTGGGGGAAGGCACAAAGTCCAGTCCCCAACCCCAATTCTCTCAAAAGTCAGGCCTATTAAGGCCACCGCTGTTGCCTCTACGGAGGCCCGATGTTCCTGGCCGTTCTGGCCGGGTGGTCTTGTCTCGGCGTCGGGAGAGTCCTCACAGCGGCTGGGCCACCTGGAACGGCCGCTTCCTAGCAGGTGATTGTCGGCTTCCGAAGCCGACAAGGACGCACCGGGTTGGAGCTCCCAGGCTCCCGATGTTAATGTCGGCACCCCCGCTCCGCAGACCCGCAGCCCGGAGGTGTTGATGTCGGCGGTCCAGCTCACTGGAGCTCCAGCGCATCGATCCAGCGCGGCGACCCAGGCAAGGCATCGCCCGCTCTGCTCCGTGATAGCGCTCCAGCTCTGTGCCGCCACCGAAGCCGAGGCACCGAATGAAACGGACGGCTGCTGGTTAGCAGCCGTTCCCCAAGATGGCTCCTCCTCCGATCCTTCCTCCCGCACCCCACCCCCCTCCTTGGGGCCCAGACGTCCCATCCACTCCACCCACACCTCCCCCAGAACCCAGCCATCCCCTCTCCCCACCTCCAAGCCATCTGCCCCCAGGGCTCAGCAATATCCCTCCCCCACCCCGCCACCTGGCCGTCCCCTCCCCCACCCCGTCCCCCCCCCCCCCACCCCTCCCCTCCCCCACCCCGTCCCGTCCCCCACCCCCCCCCGTCCCCTCACCCACCCCGTCCCCTCCCCCACCCCGTCCCCCCCCCCCACCCCGTCCCCTCCCCCCACCCCGTCCCCACCCCCCGTCCCCCCCACCCCGTCCCCTCCCCCCACCCCGTCCCCTCCCCCACCCCCCCCCGTCCCCTGACCCACCCCGTCCCCTCCCCCCCCCCCGTCCCCTCCCCCCCCACCCCGTCCCCTCCCCCACCCCGTCCCCCTCCCCCACCCCGTCCCCTGACCCACCCCGTCCCCTCCCCCACCCCCCACCCCCTCCCCCCCACCCCGTCCCCTCCCCCCACCCGTCCCCTCCCCCACCCCGTCCCCTCCCCCACCCCGTCCCCTGACCCACCCCGTCCCCTGACCCACCCCGTCCCCTGACCCACCCCGTCCCCTCCCCCACCCCGTCCCCTCCCCCACCCCGTCCCCTCCCCCACCCCGTCCCCCTCCCCCACCCCGTCCCCTGACCCACCCCGTCCCCTCCCCCACCCCAGTATCTGGCCATCCCCTGCCCCACCCCGTCCCCCCCCCCCCCACCCCGTCCCCCTGGGAGGGAAAAGAGGGGGAGTTTATCAGCCGGGGAAGAGAGGTGCGAAGGAGCAGTGGGGGGGAAAGTCGGGGGTTGGGAGGCTGGTTCCCGGTGGCTTGTGAGGGGAGGGCACGTCTTGGGGAACAGACGGGGTACGGGGATAAAGGGACAGAGGGAGCGGGGGAGTTTGCAATTAAATGAGGGCAGGAATGAGACGGAAGGAGTGCATTGAGTAACGGCTGGAATGATGGAATGGAGGGAGAGGGGAGCGGAGTGATACAGGAAAGGGCTGGACAATTGGGGTCACCAGGCACTGGTGTCAGCCGTGTATTTCAGTTTCCTTCCATCCCACAGTTGCTGGATTATTTCCCCACTACACCCACTGTCTGTCCACACTTTATTACAGATCCAGGATCCGTACCAACTAGGGAACCCCAGGAAACAACACCTAAACCCCAAGAGGATTTGTCCACTGCCCCACAACCAGATACAAACTCAGGTATCAATGGAGGTATTGCTGGAACAGTAGGGGGGTAGAGAAGGGGACGGTGACTTGGGAGTGTGAGGTTGGGGGTGGGAGATGGATTGAAGGGGGGGGAGGAGAGAGCACGGGTGGAGAGGCAGGAGAGAGTGTGGTGTGGGGGAGGTGGGGATGCGATGGGGGGTGGAGGGGATGTGGGATGGGGGGGGACAGTGCGGTGTGGGTGGAGAGATCGGGGCAGAGGGAGGAGAGAACGCAAGGCGGAGGAGGGGAGCATGGGGTGGGGGAGGTGAGAGGGTGGGGTGGGCACAGGATGGAGTGAGAGATAGGGGTGGAGTCAGTGTGACGTGGGGGGAGATGAGGTGTGGAGGGAGGAGAGAGTTCCCAGGAGAGAGTCGAGGAGGAACAAAAAAACATAGAAAATAGGTGCAGGAGTAGGCCATTCGGCCCTTCAAGCCTGCACCGCCATTCAATATGATCATGGCTGATTATCCAACTCAATATCCCATCCCTGCCTTCTCTCCATACCCCCTGATCCCTTTAGCCCCAAGGGCCACATCTAACTCCCTCTTAAATATAGCCAATGAATTGGCCTCAACTGCCTTCTGTGGCAGAGAATTCCACAGATTCACCACTCTCTGTGTAAAAAATGATTTTCTAGGTCCTAAAAGACTTCCCCCTTATTCTTAAACTGTGACCCCTTGTTCTGGACTTCCCCAACATCGGGAATAATCTTCCTGCATCTGGCCTGTCCAACCCCTTAAGAATTTTGTAAGTTTCTATAAGGTACCCCCTCAATCTTCTGAATTCTAGCCAGTACAAGCCAAGTCTATCCAGTCTTTCTTCATATGAAAGTCCTGCCATCCCAGGAATCAGTCTGGTGAACCTTCTCTGTACTCCCTCTATGGCAAGAATGTCTTTCCTCAGATTGGGAGACCAAAACTGTACGCAATACTCCAGGTGTGGTCTCACCAAGACCTTGTACAACTGCAGTAGAACCTCCCTGCTCCTATACTCAAATCCTTTTGCGATGAAACGAAGTGTGGCGTGGACCGTATTTGAGGAGTGTGTAATGTTCAAGGCAAGATGTGTGAGACCTGGTGTGTGTTGGTGTTAGCACCGACTGGTGACTCCCTCCAGATCAGCTCTTTAGTGCGTTTTTACTTTCTCACCCTCTGTGCCCTCCCCCCTTTCCCCAAGATCCACCACCGGGCACAACTCAGGAAACCCCCTGGAGACTGTGGTCAGGGTTCGACCGGTGACCCAGCAGGGTCTGCAAGCTGAGTTATCCAGGGGCGGAAAACCCGGGAGGGGGGGGGGGGGGTAGAGGGGACGCGTCCCTCCCCAGGTTTTTAGGGGGGGGGGAGAGCCCCCCCCCCCCCCCAAGTTTTTAAAATCCGGATTTTAAAACCCGGTGAAATCTCAGTGAGACAGTGGGGGTGGGACTGATGATCGAGGGCGCCGATTGGACGAGAGAGACATCGGTCAGCAGGCAATGGGGGCGGGACATGATGATTCAGAGCGATGATTGGAGGAGGGAGGTGGGACTGAGGATAGAGTGTGGTGATTGAAGGAGGGAGACATGGCACATAGCTGCACTTCATCAGCAGCCAGGATCGATCCCGGCCGGGTCTCCGGCGCTGTCCAGAGAGCCCCCCCACCACGGGTGGCCAGAGAGGCCGGGAGTCAGACGGGCACAGTGCCCCCAGGCCCACAGCCAGCGCAGAGAAACAGCGCTAAACCCAGCTCAACTCTGCCTGTCCCGCCAGGTGAGCCTACAGCCCTCCCTGGACTTGCGGGAAATATGGGCAACCCGGAGAAGCAGCGCTGGTGTCCCGTCGGTCCAGGCAGGGCTTGTAGGTTAACCCCGCGAGACAGGCAGAGTTGAGCTGCATTTAGCGCTCGTTTGAGCCGTGCGTGCGTGTGTGCGTGCGTGTGTGCGTGCGTGTGTGTGTGTGCGCGCCTGGCCACAAAGAAATTGTGTCCCCCGGTCCCCTCCATGTTTTGATAGCGAGTTCCGCTCTTGCAGTTATCAGTGGTGGGGAGTGTGACACGCAGAACAGGACAGCACAGGAACAGGTCATTTGTCCCCACAATCTCCGCGCATGATGCCAAGTTAAACTGGCCTCGGGATACACTTATCACTGCAGTTCCTGCGTTACCATGTGCCCAACCAAGGGATTAGAAGCAACTGGAACATAGTGGAATATAGAACATGGAACAGTCCCATGGGACCACAATGTACATGCCCAACATAATGCCAAGCTAAACCTGTGCGTAGCCAAAAGAATTTTAAAAGTCACTGCCAAGTGACAGTGCAGTGTAGGGGGAGGAGTGAGCGTGGGGGGGGGGGGGTGAAAGTTTTGATAGAGGAGAGGAGAGAGCTCCTCTGGGGGTGGAGTCAGTGTGGGACAGAGGGAGGCGAGGAGTTGGTGTGGGGGGAGGAGAGAATCCCTAAGAGAGAGTCGAGGATGAACAAGGAAGTGCGGCGTAGACTGTGTTTGAGGAGTGACACAGCACGGAAACAGACCCTTCAGCCCTACGGCCCACACCGGCCAACATGTCCCAGCTACACTAGTCATAGAGTGACACAGCACAGAAACAGGCCCTTCAGCCCAACTTGCCCACACTGGCCAACATGTCCCAGCTACACTTATCCCACCTGCCAGCATTTGGCCTTACCCCTTTAAACCTGTCCTAGCCATGTACTTGTCCAACTGTTTCTTAAATGTTAGGATAGTCCCAGCCTCAACTACCTCCTCTGGCAGCTTGATCTCCTTTAAACTTTGCTCCTGCCGTTAAAACCATTCTCTCCTATCTTTGACATTTCCATCGTGGGGCAACCATTCTGAACGGCTACTCTGTCGATGCCTCATAATTGTATTTATTTCCGTCTGGTCTACACTCATCCTCAACGACCTGGAAAAAAACAGATTTCTCCAACCTCTCCTCATAACGTACCTACTCTAATCCAGGCAGCATTCTGGTAAAGCCCGTCTGTGTCCTCTCTGTGGCCTCCTCATCCTTCCTAGAGTGGTAAAGAATACTCCAAATGTAGCCTAATCAAAGCTCCATATAATTGCATCATAACATCCTGACTCTTATACTCAACGCCCCAAGCGATGAAGGCAAGCAAACCATATGCCTGCTTTATCAATGCATCTTAGGAACATAGACAATAGGTGCAGCAGTAGAGGCCATTCGGCTCTTCGAGCCTGCACCGCCATTCAATATGATCATGGCTGATCATCCAACTCGGTATCCTTTACCTGCCTTCTCTCCATACCCTCTGATCCCTTTAGCCACAAGGGCCACATCTAACTCCCTCTTAAATATAGCCAATGAACTGGCCTCAACTACTTCTGTGGCAGAGAATTCCAGAGATTCACCACTCTCTGTGTGAAAAATGTTTTTCTCATCTCGGTCCTAAAATATTTCCCCTTTATCCTTAAACTGTGACCCCTTGTTCTGGACTTCCCCAACATCGGGAACAATCTTCCTGCATCTAGCCTGTCCAACCCCTTAAGAATTTTGTAATAATTAACATCCTGACTCTTATACTCAACGCCCCAAGCGATGAAGTCAAACAGACCATACGCCTCCTTTATCAATGCATCTTTTGTGTTGCCACCTTAATGTTGTTACTGACTTAGAACCTCTATATCTATTCCTTATGGACATTAATCATATAACCATATAACAATTACAGCACGGAAACAGGCCATCTCGGCCCTACAAGACCATGCCGAACAACTTTTTTCCCTTAGTCCCACCTGCCTGCACTCATACCATAACCCTCCATTCCCTTCTCATCCATATGCCTATCCAATTTATTTTTAAATGATACCAATGAACCTGCCTCCACCACTTCCACTGGAAGCTCATTCCACACCGCTACCACTCTCTGAGTAAAGAAGTTCCTCCTCATGTTACCCCTAAACTTCTGTCCCTTAATTCTCAACTCGTGTCCTCTTGTTTGAATCTTCCCTATTCTCAATGGAAAAAGCTTATTCACGTCAACTATGTCTATCCCTCTCATCATTTTAAAGACCTCCATCAAGTCCCCCCTTAATCTTCTGCGCTCCAAAGAATAAAGACCTAACTTGTTCAACCTTTCTCTGTAACTTAGTTGCTGAAACCCAGGCAACATACAAGTAAATCTCCTCTGTCCTCTCTCTATTTTGTTGACATCCTTCCTATAATTAGGCGACCAAAATTGTACAACATACTCCAGAATTGGCCTCACCAATGCCTTGTACAATGTTAACATTTCATCCCAACTTCTATACTCAATGCTCTGATTTATAAAGGCCAGCACACCAAAAGCTTTCTTTACCACCCTATCTACATGAGATTCCACCTTCAGGGAACTATGCACAGTTATTCCTAGATCCCTCTGTTCAACTGCATTCCTCAATTCGCTACCATTTACCATTTACGTCCTATTTTGAATTTGTCCTGCCAAGATGTAGCACCTCACACTTATCAGCATTAAACTCCATCTGCCATCTTTCAGCCCACTTCCAAATGGCCTAAATCTCTCTGTAGACTTTGAAAATCTACTTCATTATCCACAACACCACCTTTCCTAGTATCGTCTGCATACTTACTAATCCAATTTACCGCAACATCATCCAGACCATTGATGTATATGACAAACAACAGTGGACCCAACACAGAAACCCTGTTGGTCACCCTGTTCTGGGAAGGACATCACTAAACTGGAAAGAGTGCGGAGAGAATTTACAGTGGTGTTGCCAGGACTCGAGGGCCTGAGCTATAGGGAATCGATTGGGCAAGCTAGGACTTTATTGCTTGGAACGCAGGAAGTTAATGGGTGTTCTTATTGAGGTGTGTTTAATCATGATAGGAATTGATAAGTTCAATGTCATTCAGCCAGAAAACTGCAACAGAGGATGGTGGGTATATGGAATGAGCTGTTAGAGATGGTACATGAGGCAGGTACAAGAACCACATTTATACGCCACATGGCCAGGTACATAGATAGGAAATATTTAGATTGATATGGGCTAAAGAGGGGCAAATGGGAGACGTTTAGATGCGTCGAGATGGACAAGTTGGGCAGCAGGGTCTGTTTACGTGCTCTATCATCTATTGTTCTGTGGTCAGGCGTTGAAATTCACCCCAACACAGAATGGGGGGAGTCACGTGGAGTGAGACATGTTTCGGAAGGGGAGTGGGTGAAGGGCGACTGGATGATGCTCCCAGTCCGTTAGTTCCCAACCTCTTTTTCCAGCCTGATGACCTGTTGTGGTGTTGCCACACTCCCGTTTCTCTGTTTCATTATTCCAGATCACCAGATGTCCACAGGGGAACAGACCCAGAGATCATCGACTGGAGAATCCACCCAGGAATCATCTTCAGTCCCAGTGGGAGACACATCCTCAGGTACCAACTCCTCGCATAGGTTATCCCTTGTCCTCATTAACCCTGCAGCCAGCTTTTGGAGAAGGTGGTAGTTTGTTCAACAGTGGACAATAATCCCCCTTGGATTCATCGACACAAAGTGCTGGAGTAGCTCAGCGGGTCAGGCAGCAACTCTGGAAAAAAGGAATAGGTGACGTCTCAGGTTGAGGCCCTTCTTCACATTTCACCCTTGGATTGAGAATGGTTGAGGAAACCACTCTAGAAATGCTGTCTAGTCGCTGAGTTACTCCAGCACTTTGTGTCTTTCTTTGTAAAACAGCACTTATAACCATATAACAATTACAGCACGGAAACAGGCCATCTCGGCCCTACTAGTCCGTGATGAACACTGACTCTCACCTAGTCCCATCTACCTGCACTCAGACCATAACCCTCCATTTCTTTCCCGTCCATATACCTATCCAATTTATTTTTAAATGATAAAATCGAACCTGCCTCCACCACTTCCACTGGAAGCTCATTCCACACAGCTACCACTCTCTGAGTGAAGAAGTTCCCCCTTATGTTACCCCTCAACTTTTGTCCCTTAATTCTCAAATCTAGTCCTCTTATTTGAATCTTCCCTACTCTCAATGGGAAAAGCTTATACATGTCTATCCCTCTCATCATTTTAAAGACCTCTATCAAGTCCCCCCCTTAACCTTCTGCGCTGCAAAGAATAAAGACCTAACCTGTTCAACCTTTCTCTGTAACTTAGTTGCTGAAACCCAGGCAACATTCTAGTAAATCTCCTCTGCACTCTCTCTATTTTGTTGACATCTTTCCGATAATTTGGCGACCAAAATTGTACACCAGACTCCAGAATTGGTCTCACCAATGCCTTGTACAATGTTAACATTTCATCCCAACTTCTATACTCAATGCTCTGATTTATAAAGGCCAGCACACCAAAAGCTTTCTTTGCCACCCTATCTACATGAGATTCCACCTTCAGGGAACTATGCACAGTTATTACTAGATCCCTCTGCTCAACTGCATTCCTCAATTCGCTACCATTTACCATTTACGTCCTATTTTGATTTGTCCTGCCAAGATGTAGCACCTCACACTTATCAGCATTAAACTCCACCTGCCATCTTTCAGCCCACTCTTCCAAATGGCCTAAATCTCTCTGTAGACTTTGAAAATCTACTTCATTATCCACAACACCACCTTTCCTAGTATCGTCTGCATACTTACTAATCCAATTTACCGCACCATCATCCAGACCATTGATGTATATGACAAACAACAGTGGACCCAACACAGAAACCCAGTTGGTCACCCTGTTCTGGGAAGGACATCACTAAACTGGAAAGAGTGCGGAGAGAATTTACAGTGGTGTTGCCAGGACTCGAGGGCCTGAGCTATAGGGAATCGATTTGGCAAGCTAGGACTTTATTGCTTGGAACGCAGGAAGTTAATGGGTGTTCTTATTGAGATGTGTTTAATCATGATAGGAATTGATAAGTTCAATGTCTTTCAGCCAGAAAACTGCAACAGAGGATGGTGGGTATATGGAATGAGCTGCTAGAGATGGTACATGAGGCAGGTACAAGAACCACATTTATACGCCACTTGGACAGGTACATGGATAGGAATGATTTAGACTGATATGGGCTAAAGAGGGGCAAATAGGAGACGTTTAGATGCGTCGAGATGGACAAGTTGGGCAGCAGGGTGTGTTTACGTGCTCTATCATCTATGGTTCTGTGGTCAGGCGTTGAAATTCACCCCAACACAGAATGGGGGGGGAGTCACGTGGAGTGAGACATGTTTCGGAAGGAGAGTGGGTGAAGAGAGACTGGATGATGCTCCCAGTCCGTTATTTCCCAACCTCTTTTTCCAGTCTGATGACCTGTTGTGGTGTTGCCACACTCCCGTTTCTCTGTTTCATTATTCCAGATCACCAGATGTCCACAGGGAAACAGACCCAGGGATCATCGACTGGAGAATCCACCCAGGAATCGTCTTCTGTCCCAGTGGGAGACACATCCTCAGGTACCAAGTCCTTGCATACGTTATCCCTTGTCCTCATTAACCCTGCAGCCAGCTTTTGGAGAGGGTGGTAGTTTGTTCAACAGTAGAGAATAATCCCCCTTGGATCCATCGACACAAAGTGCTGGAGTAGCTCAGCGGGTCAGGCAGCATCTCTGGAAAAAAGGAATAGATGACGTTTCAGGTTGAGGCCCTTCTTCAGATTTCACCCTTGGATTGAGGATGGTTGAGGAAACCACTCTAGAAATGCTGTCTAGTCGCCAAGTTACTCCAGCACTTTGTGTGTTTCTTTGTAAAACAGCACTTATAACCATATAACAATTACAGCACGGAAACAGGCCATCTCGGCCCTACTAGTCCGTGATGAACACTGACTCTCACCTAGTCTCATCTACCTGCACTCAGACCATAACCCTCCATTCCTTTCCCGTCCATATACCTATCCAATTTATTTTTAAATGATAAACTCGAACCTGCCTCCACCACATCCACTGGAAGCTCATTCCACACAGCCACCACTCTCTGAGAAAAGAAGTTCCCCCTCTTGTTACCCCTCAACTTTTGTCCCTTAATTCTCAAGCCATGTCCTCTTGTTTGAATCTTCCCTACTCTCAATGGAAAAAGCTTATCCACGTCAACTCTGTCTATCCCTCTCATCATTTTAAAGACCTCTATCAAGTCCCCCCTTAACCTTCTGCGCTCCAAAGAATAAAGACCTAACTTGTTCAACCTTTCTCTGTAACTTAGTTGCTGAAACCCAGGCAACATTCTAGTAAATCTCCTCTGCAATCTCCTATTTTGTTGACATCCTTCCTATAATTAGGCGACCAAAATTGTACATCATACTCTGGAATTGGTCTCACCAATGCCTTGTATAATGTTAACATTTCATCCCAACTTCTATACTCAATGCTCTGATTTATAAAGGCCAGCACATGTTAGAAATTTTCCAACAAAGACTATTACAAAAACGGAGGTAGAACTTTATTGCAAGAGAGAGTCACACAGAGCCCAAGTGTCTGTGGGAGTCCTCTCTGAGCTAATGCTGAAAACCATCTCTTTTATACATTGATTTAGACAAAAAAAGCATCCAGACAAATGGTAATGAACAGACACTCAGAATTCAAAGGAAATAACATTTAGCTGTGGAAAGTTTCACCAGAGCAAGATTAGCCGTTCTGCAAGTTCTGTGATAGACTCTTAATCTCTTGACCGAGACCTGTCAATTACTTGTGCCCTAGGCAGTTTCGGTAACCAATCTTGTGCAGACACAGATAGAATACACAAGGAAATAATTACATAAATGTTTCCATCAGCACACCAAAAGCTTTCTTTACCGCCCTATCTACATGAGATTCCACATTCAGGGAACTACGCACAGTTATTCCTAGATCCCTCTGTTCAACTGCATTCCTCAATTCGCTACCATTTACCATGTACATCCTATTTTGATTTCTCTTGCCAAGATGTAGCACCTCACACTTATCAGCATTAAACTCCATCTGCCATCTTTCAGCCCACTCTTCCAAATGGCCTAAATCTCTCTGTAGACTTTGAAAATCTACTTCATTATCCACAACACCACCTTTCCTAGTATCGTCTGCATACTTACTAATCCAATTTACCGCACCATCATTCAGACCATTGATGTATATGACAAACAACAGTGGACCCAACACAGAAACCCTGTTGGTCACCCTGTTCTGGGAAGGACATCACTAAACTGGAAAGAGTGCAGAGAGAATTTACAGGGGTGTTGCCAGGACTCGAGGGCCTGAGCTATAGGGAATCGATTGCGTAAGCTAGGACTTTATTGCTTGGAACGCAGGAAGTTAATGGGTGTTCTTATTGAGATGTGTTTAATCAATTATAGGGATTGATCAGTTCAATGTCTTTCAGCCAGAAAACTGCAACTGAGGATGGTGGGTATATGGAATGAGCTGTTAGAGATGGTACATGAGATTCAAGATTCAAGATTCAAGATAGATTTAATTGTCACATGTGCCTGATGGCACAGTGAAATGAATTCCCATACAGCCATACAATAAAAATAAACAGGACATAACACACTATAGGGTTTGACATAAAACATCCCCACACAGCAGAATCAAAGTTCCCCACTGTGTGGGAAGGCACCAAATTCAGTCTTCTTCCGCCACTATTCCGTGGTCAGGGCCTCCCCATGAGGCAGGTACAAGAACCACATTTACTCCAGAATTAGCCTCACCAATGCCTTGTACAATTTTAACATTACATCCCAACTTCTATACTGAATGCTCTGATTTATAAAGGCCACCACACCAAGAGCTTTCTTTACCACCCTATCGACATGAGATTCCACCTTCAGGGAACTATGCACAGTTATTACTAGATCCCTCTGTTCAACTGCATTCCTCAATTCGCTACCATTTACCATGTACATCCTATTTTTATTTGTCCTGCCAAGATGTAGCACCTCACACTTATCAACATTAAACTCCATCTGCCATCTTTCAGCCCATTCTTCCAAATGGCCTAAATCTCTCTGTAGACTTTGAAAATCTACTTCATTATCCACAACACCACCTATCTTAGTATCATCTGCAAACTTACTAATCCAATTTACCACACCATCATCCCGATCATTGATGTACATGACAAACAACAGTGGACCCAACACAGATCCCTGAGGCACCCCACTAGTAACCGGCCTCCAACCTGACACAGCCATCCACCATTACGCTCTGTCATCTCCCATTCAGCCACTGTTGAATCCATCTTGCTACTCCACCATTAATACCCAACAATTGAACCTTCTTAACCAACCTTCCATGAGGAACCTTGTCAAAGGCGTTACTGAAGTCCAAATAGACAACATCCACTGCTTTACCCTCATCAATTTCCCGAGTAACCTCTTCAAAAAATTCAAGGAGATTAGTCAAACATGACCTTCCAGGCACAAATCCATGTTAACTGTTCCGAATCAGACCCGCTTTATCCAGATGCTTATATATATTATCTCTAAGTATCCTTTCCATTAATTTGGCCACCACTGACATCAAATTGACAGGTCTGTAATTGCTAGGTTTACTCTTAGAACCCTTTTTAAACAATGGAACAACATGCGCTGTACGCCAATCCTCCGGAACTATTCCCGTTTCTAATGACATTTGAATTATTTCTGTCATAGCCCCTGCTGTGTCTACATTAACCTCCCTCAATGTCCTAGGGAATATCCTGTCAGGACCTGGAGACTTATCCACTTTTATATTTTTCAATAGTATCAGTACTTCCTCTTCTTTGAATCTCATCATTTCCATAGCTACTCTACTTGTTTCCCTTACCTCACATAATTCAATATCCTTTTCCTTGGTGAATACCGAAGAAAAGAAATTGTGCAATATTCCCCCATTTCTTTTGGCTCTGCAGATAGCTGTCCACTCTGACTATCTAATGGACCAATTTTATCCCTCGTTATCCTTTTGCTATTAATATAGCTGCAGAAACCCTCATTTTCCCCATGCTGCCGATAATTATTATAGATCTCAATTTCAGATTTCAATTCGGGAACAAGAACCAGAGGACATACATTTAAGATGACAGGGGAAAGGTTTAATAAGAACAAGAGGGGCAACCATTTCATTCAGTGCGGTGGAAGTATGGAACGAGCTGTCAGAGAAGATAGTTGAGGGAGATACAATAACAACATTTAAAATACCCTCGGACAGGTGCATGGATAATAAACCTTTAGCAGAATATGGGCAATATGTGGACAAATGGGACTAACAGATAGGTCGGCATGAACGAGGTGGGCCGACGGACCTGTTCTGTGCTCTATGGTCAGTTGCTGAAATTCGCCCTGACTCAAAAGGGGGGAGGGGGAGAGCGTGGAGTGATGGACATTTCTGAAGGAGAGTGGGAGATGGGAGATCAGATGATTGCCGTACACATCACAAAGTCTGATGACCTGTTGTGGTGTTGCCACACTTCCGTCTCCCTGTTACTTTATTGCAGTTCCCCAGATGTCCACAAGGGGACAGACCCAGGGATCATCGACTGGAGATTCCACCCAGGAACCATCTTCAGTTCCAGTGGGAGACACATCTTCAGGTACCAAGCCTCCTCACACGTTATCACCTGTCCCTGCAGCCAGCATTTGGACAGGACGGTAGTTTGTTCCGCAGTGGACAACAATCCCCCTTGGATTGAGGTTGGTTGAGGGAACCACTCCAGAAATGTTGCCTCACCCGCTGAGTTACTCCAGCACTTTGTGTCTTTTTTTGTAAACCAGCATCTGCAGAATTAAAAAAATAGAGTGAAAATTTTTTTTTAAATTGGGGGGAAATTTTATTTAATTTATTCTACACCAGGACAGCGGGTGCCTTGCCTTTGGGCTGCTTGGCCCTCTTGCTGCCGTACAGCCACTGGATGACCGTGGCATTGCCCTCGTTGACCGAGAGAGCAGAGGCTTGTTCTTCCACTGGAGCAGCTCGTTGCCGCTATCGCTGCTGCTATGCTCGGACGAGTCTGGGCAGCATGCTTAGATTAATGTCCATTTGTGCTTTCTGCACATATTTCTGTAGCTAATCTATATCCTGCTGTATACTTTAACATCCTTCCTCACCTCCACCAATTTTGTTTTGGGAAGTCAAACTAGGGAGAGGGCTTCACAGTGACTGGTAGGGGCTTGGAAAGTGTTATAGACAAGTGTGATCTAGGGGTGCAGGTACATAGGACTCTGAAAGTGGTGTCACAGCTAGATAGGGTGGTCAACAGGGCTTTTAGTACAGTGACCTTCATCAGTCAAGTTATTGAATATAAACATGTTGCAGTTGTACAAGATGTTGGTGAGGCCACACTTGGAGCATCATATCCAGTTTTGGTCACCCTGTTCTAGGAAGGACATCACTAAACTGGAAAGAGTGCGGAGAGAATTTACAGGGGTGTTGCCAGGACTCGAGGGCCTGAGCTATAGGGAATCGATTGGGCAAGCTAGGACTTTATTGCTTGGAACGCAGGAAGTTAATGGGTGTTCTTATTGAGATGTGTTTAATCATGATAGGAATTGATAAGTTCAATGTCTTTCAGCCAGAAAATTGCAACAGAGGATGGTGGGTATATGGAATGAGCTGTTAGCGATGGTACATGATGCAGGTACAAGAACCACATTTATACGCCACTTGGACAGGTACATGGATAGGAGTGAGACATGTTTCGGAAGGAGAGTGGATGAAGGGAGACTGGATGATGCCTCCAAAGAATAAAGACCTAACCTGTTCAACCTTTCTCTGTAACTTAGTTGCTGAAACCCAGGCAACATTCTAGTAAATCTCCTCTGCACTCTCTCTATTTTGTTGACATCTTTCCAATAATTTGGCGACCAAAATTGTACACCAGACTCCAGAATTGGTCTCACCAATGCCTTTTACAATGTTAACATTTCATCCCAACTTCTATACTCAATGCTCTGATTTATAAAGGCCAGCACACCAAAAGCTTTCTTTACCACGTCAACTCTGTCTATCCCTCTCATCATTTTAAAGACCTCTATCAAGTCCCCCCTTAACCTTCTGCGCTCCAAAGAATAAAGACCTAACTTGTTCAACCTTTCTCTGTAACTTAGTTGCTGAAACCCAGGCAACATTCTAGTAAATCTCCTCTGCAATCTCCTATTTTGTTGACATCCTTCCTATAATTAGGCGACCAAAATTGTACATCATACTCTGGAATTGGTCTCACCAATGCCTTGTATAATGTTAACATTTCATCCCAACTTCCATACTCAATGCTCTGATTTATAAAGGCCAGCACATGTTAGAAATTTTCCAACAAAGACTATTACAAAAACGGAGGTAGAACTTTATTGCAAGAGAGAGTCACACAGAGCCCAAGTGTCTGTGGGAGTCCTCTCTGAGCTAATGCTGAAAACCATCTCTTTTATACATTGATTTAGACAAAAAAAAAGCATCCAGACAAATGGTAATGAACAGACACTCAGAATTCAAAGGAAATAACATTTAGCTGTGGAAAGTTTCACCAGAGCAAGATTAGCCGTTCTGCAAGTTCTGTGATAGACTCTTAATCTCTTGACCGAGACCTGTCAATTACTTGTGCCCTAGGCAGTTTCGGTAACCAATCTTGTGCAGACACAGATAGAATACACAAGGAAATAATTACATAAATGTTTCCATCAGCACACCAAAAGCTTTCTTTACCGCCCTATCTACATGAGATTCCACATTCAGGGAACTACGCACAGTTATTCCTAGATCCCTCTGTTCAACTGCATTCCTCAATTCGCTACCATTTACGTCCTATTTTGATTTGTCCTGCCATGATGTAGCACCTCACACTTATCAGCATTAAACTCCATCTGCCATCTTTCAGCCCACTCTTCCAAATGGCCTAAATCTCTCTGTAGACTTTGAAAATCTACTTCATTATCCACAACACCACCTTTCCTAATATCGTCCGCATACTTACTAATCCAATTTACCGCAACATCATCCAGACCATTGATGTATATGACAAACAACAGTGGACCCAACACAGAAACCCTGTTGGTCACCCTGTTCTGGGAAGGACATCACTAAACTGGAAAGAGTGCGGAGAGAATTTACAGGGGTGTTGCTAGGACTCGAGGGCCTGAGCTACGGGGAATCGATTGGGCAAGCTAGGTCTTTATTGCTTGGAACGCAGGAAGTTAATGGGTGTTCTTATTGAGATGTGTTTAATCATGATAGGAATTGATAAGTTCAATGTCTTTCAGCCAGAAAACTGCGACAGAGGATGATAGGTATATGGAATGAGCTGTTAGAGATGGTACATGAGGCAGGTACAAGAACCACATTTATACGCCACATGGACAGGTACATGGATAGGAAAGATTTAGACTGATATGGGCTAAAGAGGGGCAAATGGGATACGTTTAGATGCGTCGAGATGGACAAGTTGGGCAGCAGGGTCTGTTTACGTGCTCTATCATCTATTGTTCTGTGGTCAGACGTTGAAATTCACCCCAACACAGAATGGGGGGGAGTCACGTGGAGTGAGACATGTTTCGGAAGGAGAGTGGATGAAGGGAGACTGGATGATGCTTCCAGTCCGTTATTCCCCAACCTCTTTTTCCAGTCTGATGACCTGTTGTGGTGTTGCCACACTCCCGTTTCTCTGTTTCATTATTCCAGATCACCAGATGTCCACAGGGAAACAGACCCAGGGATCATCGACTGGAGAATCCACCCAGGAATCGTCTTCTGTCCCAGTGGGTGACACATCCTCAGGTACCAAGACCTCCCATACGTTATCCCTTGTCCTCATTAACCCTGCAGCCAGCTTTTGGAGAGGGTGGTAGTTTGTTCAACAGTGGACAATAATCTCCCTTGGATTCAACGACACAAAATACTGGAGTAGCTCAGAGGGTCAGGCAGCATCTCTGGAAAAAAGGAATAGATGACGTTTCAGGTTGAGGCCCTTCTTCAGATTTCACCCTTGGATTGATGATGGTTGAGGAAACCGCTCTAGAAATGCTGTCTAGTCGCTGAGTTACTCCAGCACTTTGTGTCTTTCTTTGTAAAACAGCAGATAACCATATAACAATTACAGCACGGAAACAGGCCATCTCAGCCCTACCAGTCCGTGATGAACACTGACTCGCACCTAGTCCCGTCTACCTGCACTCAGACCATAACCCCCCATACCTTTCCCGTCCATATACCTATCCAATTTATTTTTAAATAATAAAATCGAATCTGCCTCCACCACGTCCACTGGAAGCTCATTCCACACAGCTACCACTCTCTGAGTAAAGAAGTTCCCCCTCATGTTACCCCTCAACTTTTGTCCCTTAATTCTCAAGTCATGTCCTCTTGTTTGAATCTTCCCTACTCTCAATGGGAAAAGCTTATCCACGTGAACTCTGTCTATCCCTCTCATGATTTTAAAAACTTCCATCAAGTCCCCCCCCTTAACCTTCAGCGCTCCAAAGAATAAAGACTTAACCTGTTCAACCTTTCTCTGTAACCTAGTTGCTGAAACCCAGGCAACATTCTAGTAAATCTCCTCTGCACTCTCTCTATTTTGTTGACATCCTTCCAATAATTTGGCGACCAAAATTGTACACCAGACTCCAGAATTAGCCTTATAAAATTTTAACATTACATCCCAACTTCTATACTCAATGCTCTGATTTATAAAGACCAGCGCACCAAAAGCTTTCTTTACCACCCTATCTACATGAGATTCCACCTTCAGGGAACTATGCACAGTTATTACTAGATCCCTCTGTTCAACTGCATTCCTCAATTCGCTACCATTTACCATGTACATCCTATTTTGATTTGTCCTGCCAAGATGTAGCACCTCACACTTATCAACATTAAACTCCATCTGCCATCTTTCAGCCCACTCTTCCAAATGGCCTAAATCTCTCTGTAGATTTTGAAAATCGACTTCATTATCCACAACACCACCTATCTTAGTATCGTCTGCATACTTACTAATCCAATTTGCTACACCATCATCCCGATCATTGATGTACATGACAAACAACAGTGGACCCAACACAGATCCCTGAGGCACCCCACTAGTAACCGGCCTCCAACCTGACAAACAGCCAGCCACCATTACTCTCTGCCATCTCCCATTCAGCCACTGTTGAATCCATCATGCTACTCCACCATTAATACCCAACAATTGAACCTTCTTAACCAACCTTCCATGAGGAACCTTGTCAAAGGCCTTACTGAAGTCCAAATAGACAACATCCACTGCTTTACCCTCATCAATTTCCCGAGTAACCTCTTCAAAAAATTCAAGGAGATTAGTCAAACATGACCTTCCAGGCACAAATCCATGTTAACTGTTCCGAATCAGACCCTGTTTATCCAGATGCTTATATATATTATCTCTAAGTATCCTTTCCATTAATTTGGCCACCACTGACATCAAATTAACAGGTCTATAATTGCTAGGTTTACTCTTAGAACCCTTTTTAAACAATGGAACAACATGCGCTGTACGCCAATCCTCCGGAACTATTCCCGTTTCTAATGACATTTGAAATATTTCTGTCATAGCCCCTGCTGTTTCTACATTAACCTCCCTCAATGTCCTCGGGAATATCCTGTCAGGACCTGGAGACTTATCCACTTTTATATTTTTCAAAAGTGTCAGTACTTCCTTTGAATCTCATCATTTCCCTAGCTACTCTACTTGTTTCCCTTACCTCACATAATTCAATATCCTTTTCCTTGGTGAATACCGAAGAAAAGAAATTGTTCAATATTCCCCCATTTCTTTTGGCTCTGCAGATAGCTGTCCACTCTGACTCTCTAATGGACCATTTTTATCCCTCATTATCCTTTTGCTATTAATATAGCTGCAGAAACCCTCATTTTCCCCATGCTGCCGATAATTATTATAGATCTCTCTCTTCCAAACCAAGTATCCAATTTCCCTTGAAAACCCTGCATCCAGCTTTTTGAGTGGGCAGTAGTTTGTTCCACAGTGGACAATAATCCCCCTTGGATTCATAGACACAAAGTGCTGGAGTAGCTCAGCGGGTCAGGCAGCATCTCTGGAAAAAAGGAATAGGTGATGTCTCAGTTTGAGGGCCTTCTTCAGATTTCAATTGGGGAACAAGAACCAGAGGACATACATTTAAGATGACAGGGGAAAGGTTTAATAAGAACAAGAGGGGCAACCATTTCATTCAGTGCAGTGGAAGTATGGAACGAGCTGCCAGAGAAGATAATTGAGGGAGATACAATAACAACATTTAAAATACCCTCGGACAGGTGCATGGATAATAAATCTTTAGCAGAATATGGGCAATATGTGGACAAATGGGACTAACAGATAGGTCGGCATGAACGAGGTGGGCCGACGGACCTGTTCTGTGCTCTATGGTCAGTTGCTGAAATTCGCCCTGACTCAAAAGGGGGGAGGGGGAGAGCGTGGAGTGATGGACATTTCTGACGGAGAGTGGGAGATGGGAGATCAGATGATTGCCGCACACATCTCAAAGTCTGATGACCTGTTGTGGTGTTGCCACACTTCCGTCTCCCTGTTACTTTATTGCAGTTCCCCAGATGTCCACAAGGGGACAGACCCAGGAATCATCGACTGGAGATTCCACCCAGGAACCATCTTCAGTTCCAGTGGGAGACACATCTTCAGGTACCAAGCCTCCTCACACGTTATCACCTGTCCCTGCAGCCAGCATTTGGACAGGACGGTACTTTGTTCCGCAGTGGACAACAATCCCCCTTGGATTGAGGTTGGTTGAGGGAATCACTCCAGAAATGTTGCCTCACCCACTGAGTTACTCCAGCACTTTGTGTCTTTTTTTGTAAAACAGCATCTGCAGAGTAAAAAAAAATAGTGACATTTTTTAATTTTTTAAAAAATTTGGGGCGAAATATTTTTTGATTGATTCTACACCAGGACAGCGGGTGCATTGTCTTTGGGCTGCTTGGCCCTCTTGCTGCCATACAGCCACTGGATGACCGTGGCATTGCCCTCGATGACCGATAGAGCAGAGACTTGTTCTTCCCCTGGAGCTATGCTGGGACGAGTCTGGGCAGCTCAGCCTGTGAAACTTTCGAAGGTGGCATCAGCGGCAAACTTCTCCCTGGCCAGGTTATCAATCACCTCAGGCTCGAGTCCGCTGCGCTGGAAGAAACTGTCCAAGCCCGAACAGGCTCGGGAGAAGTGGCAGCTGAGGTGCAGAACCTCACACATGCTTAGATTAAAGTCCATTTGTGCTTTCTGCACATATTTCTGTAGCTAATCTATATCCTGCTGTATATTTTAACATCCTTCCTCAACTCCAACAATTTTGTTTTGGGAAGTCAACGAGGGAGGGGGCTTCACAGTGACTGGCAGGGGCTTGGAAAGTGTTATAGACCAGTGTGATCTAGGGGTGCAGGTACATAGGACTCTGAAAGTGGTGTCACAGCTAGATAGGGTGGTCAACAGGGCTTTTAGTACAGTGACCTTCATCAGTCAAGTTATTGAGTATAAACATGTTGCTGTTGTACAAGATGTTGGTGAGGCCACACTTGGAGCATCATATCCAGTTTTGGTCACCCTGTTCTAGGAAGGACATCACTAAACTGGAAAGAGTGCGGAGAGAATTTACAGGGGTGTTGCCAGCACTCGAGGGCCTGAGCTATAGGGAATCGATTGGGCAAGCTAGGACTTTATTGCTTGGAACGCAGGAAGTTAATGGGTGATATTATTGAGATGTGTTCAATCATGATAGGAATTGATAAGTTCAATGTCTTTCAGCCAGAAAACTGCAACAGAGGATGGTGGGTATATGGAATGAGCTGTTAGCGATGGTACATGAGGCAGGTACAAGAACCACATTTATACGCCACTTGGACAGGTACATGGATAGGAAAGATTTAGACTGATATGGGCTAAAGAGGGGCAAATGGGAGACGTTTAGATGCGTCGAGATGGACAAGTTGGGCAGCAGAGTCTGTTTACGTGCTCTATCATCTATGGTTCTGTGGTCAGGCGTTGAAATTCATCCCAACACAGAATGGGGGGAGTCACGTGGAGTGAGACATGTTTCGGAAGGAGAGTGGATGAAGGGAGACTGGATGATGCTTCCAGTCCGTTATTTCCCAACCTCTTTTTCCAGTCTGATGACCTGTTGTGGTGTTGCCACACTCCCGTTTCTCTGTTTCATTATTCCAGATCACCAGATGTCCACAGGGGAACAGACCCAGGGATCATCGACTGGAGAATCCACCCAGGAATCATCTTCTGTCCCAGTGGGAGACACATCCTCAGGTACCAAGTCCTCCCATACGTTATCCCTTGTCCTCATTAACCCTGCAGCCAGCTTTTGGAGAGGGCGGTAGTTTGTTTAACAGTGGACAATAATCCCCCTTGGGTTCATCGACACAAAGTGCTGGAGTAGCTCAGCGGGTCAGGCAGCAACTCTGGAAAAAAGGAATAGGTGACGTCTCAGGTTGAGGCCCTTCTTCAGATTTCACCCTTGGATTGAGGATGGTTGAGGAAACCACTCTAGAAATGCTGTCTAGTCGCTGAGTTACTCCAGCACTTTGTGTCTTTCTTTGTAAAACAACACTTATAACCATATAACAATTACAGCACGGAAACAGGCCATCTCGGCCCTACTAGTCCGTGATGAACACTGACTCACACCTAGTCCCATCTACCTGCACTCAGACCATAACCTTCCATTCCTTTCCCGTCCATATACCTATCCAATTTATTTTTAAATGATAAAATCGAACCTGCCTCCACCACTTCCACTGGAAGCTCATTCCACACAGCTACCACTCTCTGAGTGAAGAAGTTCCCCCTTATGTTACCCCTCAACTTTTGTCCCTTAATTCTCAAATCATGTCCTCTAGTTTGAATCTTCCCTACTCTCAATGGGAAAAGCTTATACATGTCTATCCCTCTCATCATTTTAAAGACCTCTATCAAGTCCCCCCCTTAACCTTCAGCGCTCCAAAGAATAAAGACCTAACCTGTTCAACCTTTCTCTGTAACTTAGTTGCTGAAACCCAGGCAACATTCTAGTAAATCTCCTCTGCACTCTCTCTATTTTGTTGACATCTTTCCGATAATTTGGCGACCAAAATTGTACACCAGACTCCAGAATTGGTCTCACCAATGCCTTGTACAATGTTAACATTTCATCCCAACTTCTATACTCAATGCTCTGATTTATAAAGGCCAGCACACCAAAAGCTTTCTTTGCCACCCTATCTACATGAGATTCCACCTTCAGGGAACTATGCACAGTTATTACTAGATCCCTCTGTTCAACAGCATTCCTCAATTCGCTACCATTTACCATTTACGTCCTATTTTGATTTGTCCTGCCAAGATGCAGCACCTCACACTTATCAGCATTAAACTCCATCTGCCATCTTTCAGCCCACTCTTCCAAATGGCCTAAATCTCTCTGTAGACTTTGAAAATCTACTTCAATATCCACAACACCACCTTTCCTAGTATCGTCTGCATACTTACTAATCCAATTTACCGCACCATCATCCAGACCATTGATGTATATGACAAACAACAGTGGACCCAACACAGAAACCCTGTTGGTCACCCTGTTCTGGGAAGGACATCACTAAACTGGAAAGAGTGCGGAGAGAATTTCCAGTGGTGTTGCCAGGACTCGAGGGCCTGAGCTATAGGGAATCGATTGGGCAAGCTAGGACTTTATTGCTTGGAACGCAGGAAGGTTAATGGGTGTTCTTATTGAGATGTGTTTAATCATGATAGGAATTGATAAGTTCAATGTCTTTCAGCCAGAAAACTGCAACAGAGGATAGTGGGTATATGGAATGAGCTGTTAGAGATGGTACATGAGGCAGGTACAAGAAACATATTTATACGCCACTTGGACAGGTACATGGATAGGAATAATTTAGACTGATATGGGCTAAAGAGGGGCAAATGGGAGACGTTTATATGCGTTGAGATGGACAAGTTGGGCAGCAGGCTCTATGGTCTATGGTTCTGTGGTCAGGCGTTGAAATTCACAACCCAGAATGGGGGGGAGACACGTGGAGTTTGGACCTCCAGGGGTCCAAATGACAATTAAATTGACTCTTGACTCTTGACTCTCTTGACTCTTGAGTGAGACATGTTTCGGAAGGAGAGTGGGTGAAGAGAGACTAGATGATGCTTCCAGTCCGTTATTTCCCAACCTCTTTTTCCAGTCTGATGACCTGTTGTGGTATTGCCACACTCCCGTTTCTCTGTTTCATTATTCCAGATCACCAGATGTCCACAGGGAAACAGACCCATGGATCATCGACTGAGGAATCGTCTTCAGTCCCAGTGGGAGACACATCCTCAGGTACCAAGTCCTCACATACATTATCCCTTGTCCTCATTAACCCTGCAGCTAGCTTTTGGAGAAGATTGTAGTTTGTTTAACAGTAGACAATAATCCCCATTGGATTCATCGGCACAAAGTGCTGGAGTAGCTCAGCGGGTCAGGCAGCATGTCTGGAAAAGAAGGAATAGGTGACGTCTCAGGTTGAGGCCCTTCTTCAGATTTCACCCTTGGATTGAGGATGGTTGTGGAAACCACTCTAGAAATGCTGTCTAGTCGCTGAGTTACTCCAGCACTTTGTGTCTTTCTTTGTAAAACAGCACTTATAACCATATAACAATTACAGCACGGAAACAGGCCATCTCGGCCCTACTAGTCCGTGATGAACACTGACTCTCCCCTAGTCCCATCTACCTGCACTCAGACCATAACCCTCCATTCCTTTCCCGTCCATATACCTATCCAATTTATTTTTAAATGATAAAATCAAACCTGCCTCCACCACTTCCACTGGAAGCTCATTCCACACAGCTACCACTCTCTGAGTGAAGAAGTTCCCCCTCATGTTACCCCTCAACTTTTGTCCCTTAATTCTCAAATCATGTCCTCTTGCTTGAATCTTCCCTACTCTCAGTGGGAAAAGCTTATCCACGTCAACTCTGTCTATCCCTCTCATGATTTTAAAGACCTCCATCAAGTCCCCCCTTAACCTTCTGCGCTCCAAAGAATAAAGACCTAACTTGTTCAACCTTTCTCTGTAGCTCAGTTGCTGAAACCCAGGCAACATTCTAGTAAATCTCCTCTGCACTCTCTCTATTTTGTTGACACCCTTCCTATAATTAGGCGACCAAAATTGTACACCATACTCCAGAATTAGCCTCGCCAATGCCTTGTACAATTTTAACATTACATCCCAACTTCTATACTCAATGCTCTGATTTATAAAGGCCAGCACACCAAAAGCTTTCGTTACCACCCTATCGACATGAGATTCCACCTTCAGGGAACTATGCACAGTTATTACTAGATCCCTCTGTTCAACTGCATTCCTCAATTCGCTACCATTTACCATGTACATCCTATTTTGATTTGTCCTGCCAAGATGTAGCACCTCACACTTATCAACATTAAACTCCATCTGCCATCTTTCAGCCCACTCTTCCAAATGGCCTAAATCTCTCTGTAGACTTTGAAAATCTACTTCATTATCCACAACACCACCTATCTTAGTATCATCTGCATACTTACTAATCCAATTTACCACACCATCATCCCGATCATTGATGTACATGACAAACAACAGTGGACCCAACACAGATCCCTGTGGCACCCCACTAGTAACCGGCCTCCAACCTGACAAACAGCCATCCACCATTACTCTCTGCCATCTCCCATTCAGCCACTGTTGAATCCAGCTTGCTACTCCACCATTAATACCCAACAATTGAACCTTCTTAACCAACCTTTCATGAGGAACCTTTTCAAAGGCCTTACTGAAGTCCAAATAGACAACATCCACTGCTTTACCCTCATCAATTTCCCGAGTAACCTCTTCAAAAAATTCAAGGAGATTAGTCAAACATGACCTTCCAGGCACAAATCCATGTTAACTGTTCCGAATCAGACCCTGTTTATCCAGATGCTTATATATATTATCTCTAAGTATCCTTTCCATTAATTTGGCCACCACTGACATCAAACTAACAGGTCTATAATTGCTAGGTTTACTCTTAGAACCCTTTTTAAACAATGGAACAACATGCGCTGTACGCCAATCCTCCGGAATTATTCCCGTTTCTAATGACATTTGAAGTATTTCTGTCATAGCCCCTGCTGTTTCTACATTAACCTCCCTCCATGTCCTAGGGAATATCCTGTCAGGACCTGGGGACTTATCCACTTTTATATTTTTCAAAAGGGTCAGTACTTCCTCTTCTTTGAATCTCATCATTTCCATAGCTACTCTACTTGTTTCCCTTACCTCACATAATTCAATATCCTTTTCATTGGTGAATACCGAAGAAAATAAATTGTTCAATATTCCCCCAATTTTATCCCTCGTTATCCTTTTGCTATTAATATAGCTGCAGAAACCTTCATTTTCCCCATGCTGCCGATAATTATTATAGATCTCTCTCTTCCAAACCAAGTGTCCAATTTCCCTTGAAAACCCTGCAGCCAGCTTTTGGAGAGGGCAGTAGTTTGTTTAACAGTGGACAATAATCCCCCTTGGATTCATAGACACAAAGTGCTGGAGTAACTCAGCGGGTCAGGCAGCATCTCTGGAAAAAAGGAATAGATGACGTCTCAGGTTGAGGCCTTTCTTCAGATTTCAATTAGGGAACAAGAACCAGAGGACATACATTTAAGATGACAGGGGAAAGGTTTAATAAGAACAAGAGGGGCAACCATTTCATTCAGTGCGGTGGAAGTATGGAACGAGTTGCCAGAGAAGATAGTTGAGGGAGATACAATAACAACATTTAAAATACCCTCGGACAGGTGCATGGATAATAAATCTTTAGCAGAATATGGGCAATATGTGGACAAATGGGACTAACAGATAGGTCGGCATGAACGAGGTGGTCCGACGGACCTGTTCTGTGCTCTATGGTCAGTTGCTGAAATTCGCCCTGACTCAAAAGGGGGGAGGGGGTGGGGGAGAGCGTGGAGTGATGGACATTTCTGAAGGAGAGTGGGAGATGGGAGATCAGATGATTGCCGTACACATCACAAAGTCTGATGACCTGTTGTGGTGTTGCCACACTTCCGTCTCCCTGTTACTTTATTGCAGTTCCCCAGATGTCCACAAGGGGACAGACCCAGGGATCATCGACTGGAGATTCCACCCAGGAACCATCTTCAGTTCCAGTGGGAGACACATCTTCAGGTACCAAGCCTCCTCACATGTTATCACCTGTCCCTGCAGCCTGCATTTGGACAGGATGTTACTTTGTTCCGCAGTGGACAACAATCCCCCTTGGATTGAGGTTGGTTGAGGGAACCACTCCAGAAATGTTGCCTCACGCGCTGAGTTACTCCAGCACTTTGTGTCTTTTTTTGTGAAACAGCATCTGCAGAGTAAAACAAAATAGTGAAATTTTTTAAATGTTTTTAAAATTTGGGGCGAAATATTTTTTGATTGATTCTACACCAGGACAGCGGGTGCATTGCCTTTGGGCTGCTTGGCCCTCTTGCTGCCGTACAGCCACTGGATGACCGTGGCATTGCCTTTGATGACCGATAGAGCAGAGGCTTGTTCTTCCCCCGGAGCTATGCTGGGACGAGTCTGGGCAGCTCGGGCTGTGAAACTTGAGGGCAAGGCTTTCGAAGGTGGCATCGGCGGCAAACTTCTCCCTGGCCAGGTTATCGATCACCTCGGGCTCGAGTCCGCAGTGCTGGAAGAAACTGTCCAAGCCCGAGCAGGCTCGGGAGAAGTGGCAGCTGAGGTGCAGAACCTCACACATGCTTAGATTAAAGTCCATTTGTGCTTTCTGCACATATTTCTGTAGCTATTCCAGGAAGGACATCACTAAACTGGAAAGAGTGCACAGAGAATTTACAGTGGTGTTGCCAGGACTCGAGGGCCTGAGCTATAGGGAATCGATTGGGCAAGCCATGAATTTATTGCTTGGAACGCAGCAGGTTAATGGGTGATATTATTGAGATGTATTTAATCATGATAGGAATTGAAAAGTTCAATGTCTTTCAGCCGGAAAACAGAGGATGGTGGGTATATGGAATGAGCTGTTAGAGATGGTACATGAGGCAGGTACAAGAACCACATGTATACGCCACATGGACAGATACAAGGACAGGAAAGATTTAGACTGATGTGGGCTAAAGAGTGGCAAATGGGAGACTATTAGGCATGCAGGTGCAGCAGGCAGTGAAGAAAGCGAATAGTATGTTAGCATTCATAGCAAAACGATTTGAGTATAAGAGTAAGGTGTGGTCTAGCTGAGACCACACCTGGAGTATTGCGTACAGCTTTGGTCTCCAAATCTGAGGATAGATATTTTTGCCATAGAGGGAGTACAGAGAAGGTTCACCAGACTGATTCCTGGGATGGCAGGACTTTCATATGAAGAAAGACTGAATAGACTCGGCTTGTACTCGCTAGAATTTAGAAGATTGAGGGGGGGATCGTATAGAAACTTACAAAATTCTTAATGCTAGATGCAGGAAGATTGATCCCAATGTTGGGGAAGTCCAGAACAAGGGGTCACAGTTTAAGGATAAATCTTTTAGGACTGAGATGAGAAAAATATTTTTTACACAGAGTGGTGAATCTGTGGAATTCTCTGCCACAGAATGTAGTGGAGGCCAGTTCATTGGCTACATTTAAGAAAGTTAGATGTGGCCGTTGTGGCTAATGGGATCAGGAGGTATGCAGAGAAGGCAGGTACAGGATACTGAGTTGGATGATCAGCCATGATCATATTGAATGGCGGTGCAGCCTCGAAGAGCCGACTGGCCTACTCCTGCACCTATTTTCTATGTTTCTATGTTTCTATGATTAGATGCGTTGAGATGGACAAGTTGGGCAGCAGGGTCTGTTTACGTGCTCTATGGTCTATGATTCTGTGGTCAGGCGTTGAAATTCACCCCAACTCAGAATGGGGGGAGACACGTGGAGTGAGATATGTTTCGGAAGGAGAATGGGTGAAGGGCGACTGGATGATGCTTACAGTCCTTTAGTTCCTGACCTTTTTTTCCAGTCTGATGAACTGTTGTGGTGTTGCCACACTCCCGTTTCTCTGTTTCATTATTCCAGATCACCAGATGTCCACAGGGAAACAGACCCAGGGATCATCGATTGGAGAATCCACCCAGGAATCGTCTTCTGTCCCAGTGGGAGACACATCCTCAGGTACCAAGTTCTCGCATACGTTATCCCTTGTCCTCATTAACCCTGCAGCCAGCTTTTGGAGAAGGTGGTAGTTTGTTTAACAGTGGACAATAATCCCCCTTGGATTCATCGACACAAAGTGCTGGACTTATAACCATATAACAATTACAGCACGGAAAGAGGCCATCTCGGCCCTACTAGTCCGTGATGAACACCGACTCTCACCTAGTCCCATCTACCTGCACTCAGACCATAACCCTCCATTCCTTTCCCGTCCATATACCTATCCAATTTATTTTTAAATGATAAAATCAAACCTGCCTCCACCACATCCACTGGAAGCTCATTCCACACAGCTACCACTCTCTGAGTAAAGAAGTTCCCCCTCATGTTACCCCTCAACTTTTGTCCCTTAATTCTCAAATCATGTCCTCTTGCTTGAATCTTCCCTACTCTCAGTGGGAAAAGCTTATCCACCTCAACTCTGTCTATCCCTCTCATCATTTTAAAGACCTCTATCAAGTTCCCCCTTAACCTTCTGCGCTCCAAAGAATAAAGACCTAACCTGTTCAACCTTTCTCTGTAACTTCGTTGCTAAACCCAGGCAACATTCTAGTATTTATTTAGCGAATGCAAAGTCCTTTAGCCAAGCAGTTGCCTCTTGATCTGCTGTATGAAGAGTGACAAGTCCTCCTTTGAGTCTTTGTTGAGGGCATGCTTCAATGATGTGGTGCATTGTTTGCTGCTCTCCACAAGCACACCGTGGGGTTGGACTGCTGCCCCATTTGTGAAGGCTGGCCAAGCAGGGGCCATGTCCAGTCCTGAATCTATTCAGCGTCGTCCACTGCTTCCTTGGGAGATTGGTGCCAGGGACCGGTAGGGTGGGGTCCGACACCAGATGTTTATTTGGGACGTTCTTGGACTCCATTCCTTTTTCCAAGCTGATTGGATGGTGAAATCAGCTGGTGGTGGGTTCCCATAAGTGTTATAAGTCGAGCAGTGGGTGGGTTGAAGATGTCCATGTGAATTGGCAGGTGAGGGGAGTTTTTGGTCTTTTGGAGCATCCTTTGAGTGAGGACTACTCGCCGGATGTGTGGAGGGGCTATGTTGGATAGGACAGGGAGCCAGGGGAGCGGTGTTGAGTGGATTGTTCCTGTGATGATCCTCATTGTTGAGTTCAATTGGGTGTCCACATGGTGTGTGTGGGATGACCTGGACCAAACAGGGGCACAATATTCGGCTGAAGAAAATGCAAGGGCTAGTGCTGAAATGCGCAGTGTGGGGGCTGCTGCCAGCAAGCTTACTGAGGAGATTGTTTCTGGACTTCACCTTAGCTGCTGTTCTTTTGAGATGTTCCTTGAAGGATAGGGTCCTGTCAAGGGTCACTCCGAGGTAGGTTGGAGTGGGGGCATACTTCAGTTTGGTTCTGCTCAGATAGATGTTTGGTTCTCTTGTGGCTTCTGCATTATGGAGGTGGAACGCACTGGAGACCGTTTTTTCTGGGCTTGGTTTTAGCCGCCAGGTTTTGCAGTACTTGTCCAGTTTAGCATGGTCTTCATTGAGCACCTGTTCCAATGTACCAAAATCTGGTGCTTGGAAGGCCAAACAGATGTCATCTGCATAGATGAATTTGCGGGATTTGGTGGTGGGTAGGTCATTTGTGTAAAGGTTGAACAGGGTTGGGGCTAAGACTGACCCTTGCGGGAGTCCATTCTTCTGCGTTCTCCATGCACTCTTGTACTGACCAAGGTGAACTCTGAACCTGCGATTGGAGAGCAGAGATTTGATGCTTTCTGATACCCAGGCAGGGAGTGCTTTGGTGAGTTTTAGGAGGAGGCCTTTGTGCCACACAGTGTCATAGGCTGCGATGAGATCAAGGAACACTGCCCCGGTCTTCAGTTTGTTCTCGAAGCCGTTTTCAATGCAGGTGGTTAGGGCCAGAACTTGTTCTCCTGTGCTGCGGTCCTTGCGGAAACCTGCCAGATCCACACTAAGGATCTATTCTATTCTAGTAAATCTCCTCTGCACTCTCTCTATTTTGTTAGCATCTTTCCGATAATTTGGCGATCAAAATTGTACACCATACTCCAGAATTGGTCTCACCAATGCCTTGTACAATGTTAACATTTCATCCCAACTTATACTCAATGCTCTGATTTATAAAGGCCAGCACACCAAAAGCTTTCTTGACCACCCTATCTACATGATATTCCACCTTCAGGGAACTATGCAGTTATTCCTAGATCCCTCTGTTCAACTGCATTCCTCAATTCGCTACCATTTACCACGTACGTCCTATTTTGATTTGTCCTGCCAAGATGTAGCACCTCACACTTATCAGCATTAAACACCATCTGCCATCTTTCAGCCCACTCTTTCAAATGGCCTAAATCTCTCTGTAGACTTTGAAAATCTACTTCATTATCCACAACACCACCTTTCCTAGTATCATCTGCATACTTACTAATCCAATTTACCGCACCATCATCCAGACCATTGATGAATATGACAAACAACAGTGGACCCAACACAGAAACCCTGTTGGTCACCCTGTTCTGGGAAGGACATCACTAAACTGGAAAGAGTGGGGTGAGAATTTGCAGTGGTGTTGCCAGGACTCGAGGGCCTGAGCTATAGGGAATCGATTGGGCAAGCTAGGACTTTATTGCCTGGAACGCAGGAGGTTAATGGGTGTTCTTATTGAGATGTGTTTAATCATGATAGGAATTGATAAGTTCAATGTCTTTCAGCCAGCAAACTGCAACAGAGGATGGTGGGTATATGGAATGAGCTGTTAGAGATGGTACATGAGGCAGGTACAAGAACCACATTTATACGCCACTTGGACAGGTACATGGATAGGAAAGATTTTGACTGATGTGGGCTAAAGAGGGGCAAATGCAAAACGATTAGGCATGCAGGTGCAGCAGGCAGTGAAGAAAGCGAATAGTATGTTAGCATTCATAGCAAAAGGATTTGAGTATAGGAGATTCTACTGCAGTTGTACTGGGTCTAGCTGAGACCACACCTGGAGTTTTGCGTACAGTTTTGGTCTCCAAATCTGAGGAAAGACATTCTTGCCATAGAGGGAATACAGAGAAGGTTCACCAGACTGATTCCTGGGATGGCAGGACTTTCATATGAATCGTACAGAAACTTACAAAATTCTTAAGGGGTTGGACAGGCTAGATGCAGGAGGATTGTTTTCAATGTTGGGGAAGTCCAGAACAAGGGGTCACAGTTTAAGGATAAGGGGGAATCTTTTAGGACTGAGATGAGAAAAATATTTTTTACACAGAGAGTGGTGAATCTGTGGAATTCTCTGCCACAGAATGTAGTTGAGGCCAGGTCATTGTCTATATTTAAGAGGGAGCTAGATGTGGCCCTTGTGGTTAAAGGGATCAGGGGGTATGGAGAGAAGGCAGGTGCAGGATACTGAGTTGGATGATCAGCCGTGATCATATTGAATGGCGGTGCAGGCTCGAAGGGCCGAATGGCCTACTCCTGCTCCTAGTTTCTATGTTTCTATGATTAGATGCGTTGAGATGGACAAGTTGGGCAGCAGGGTCTGTTTACGTGCTCTATCATCTATGGTTCTGTGGTCAGGCGTTGAAATTCACCCCAACACAGAATGGGGGGAGTCACATGGAGTGAGACATGTTTCGGAAGGAGAGTGGATGAAGAGAGACTGGATGATGCTTCCAGTCCGTTATTTCCCAACCTCTTTTTCCAGTCTGTTGACCTGTTGTGGTGTTGCCACACTCCCGTTTCTCTGTTTCATTATTCCAGATCACCAGTTGGCCACAGGGAAACAGACCCATGGATCATCGACCGGAGAATCCACCCAGGAATCGTCTTCTGTCCCAGTGGGAGACACATCCTCAGGTACCAAGTCCTCGCATAGGTTATCCCTTGTCCTCATTAACCCTGCAGCCAGCTTTTGGAGAGGGCGGTAGTTTGTTTAACAGTGGACAATAATCCCCCTTGGGTTCATCGACACAAAGTGCTGGAGTAGCTCAGCGGGTCAGGCAGCATCTCTGGAAAAAAGGAATAGATGACGTTTCAGGTTGAGGCCCTTCTTCAGATTTCACCCTTGGATTGAGGATGGTTGAGGAAACCACTCTAGAAATGCTGTCTAGTCGCTGAGTTACTCCAGCACTTTGTGTCTTTCTTTGTAAAACAGCACTTATAACCATATAACAATTACAGCACGGAAACAGGCCATCTCGGCCCTACTAGTCCGTGATGAACACTGGCTCTCACCTAGTCCCATCTAACTGCACTCAGACCATAACCCTCCATTCCTTTCCCGTCCATATACCTATCCAATTTATTTTTAAATGATAAAATCGAACCTGCCTCCACCACATCCACTGGCAGCTCATTCCACACAGCTACCACTCTCTGAGTAAAGAAGTTCCTCCTCTTGTTACCCCTCAACTTTTGTCCCTTAATTCTCAAGCCATGTCCTCTTGTTTGAATCTTCCCTACTCTCAGTGGGAAAAGCTTATCCACGTCAACTCTGTCTATCCCTCTGCTGATTTTAAAGACCTCCATCAAGTCCCCCCTTAACCTTCTGCGCTCCAAAGAATAAAGACCTAACTTGTTCAACCTTTCTCTGTAACTCAGTTGCTGAAACCCAGGCAACATTCTAGTAAATCTCCTCTGTACTCTCTCTATTTTGTTAACATCCTTCCGCTAATTGGGCGACCAGAATTGTACACCAGACTCCAGAATTGGTCTCACCAATGCCTTGTACAATTTTAACATTTCATCCCAACTTCTATACTCAATGCTCTGATTTATAAAGGCTAGCATACCAAAAGCTTTCTTTTCCACCCTATCTACATGAGATTCCACCTTCAGGGAACTATGCACAGTTATTCCTAGATCCCTCTGTTCAACTGCATTCCTCAAGTCGCTACCATTTACCATGTACGTCCTATTTTGATTTGTCCTGCCAAGATGTAGCACCTCACACTTATCAGCATTAAACTCCATCTGCCATCTTTCAGCCCACTCTTCCAAATGGCCTAAATCTCTCTGTAGACTTTGAAAATCTACTTCATTATCCACAACACCACCGTTCCTAGTATCGTCTGCATACTTACTAATCCAATTTACCGCAACATCATCCAGACCATTGATGTATATGACAAACAACAGTGGACCCAACACAGAAACCCAGTTGGTCACCCTGTTCTGGGAAGGACATCACTAAACTGGAAAGAGTGCGGAGAGAATTTCCAGTGGTGTTGCCAGGACTCGAGGGCCTGAGCTATAGGGAATCGATTGGGCAAGCTAGGACTTTATTGCTTGGAACGCAGGAAGGTTAATGGGTGATATTATTGAGATGTGCTTAATCATGATAGGAATTGATAAGTTCAATGTCTTTCAGCCAGAAAACTGCAACAGAGGATGGTGGGTATATGGAATGAGCTGGTGGAGATGGTACATGAGGCAGGTACAAGAACCACATTTATATGCCACTTGGACAGGTACATGGATAGGAAAGATTTAGACTGATATGGACTAAAGAGGGGCAAATGGGAGACGTTTAGATGCGTCGAGATGGACAAGTTGGGCAGCAGGGTCTGTTTACGTGCTCTATCATCTATGGTTCTCTGGTCAGGCGTTGAAATTCATCCCAACACAGAATGGGGGGAGTCACGTGGAGTGAGACATGTTTCGGAAGGAGAGTGGATGAAGGGTGACTGGATGATGCTTCCAGTCCGTTATTTCCCAACCTCTTTTTCCAGTCTGATGACCTGTTGTGGTGTTGCCACACTCCAGTTTCTCTGTTTCATTATTCCAGATCACCAGATGTCCACAGGGAAACAGACCCAGGGATCATCGACTGGAGAATCCACCCAGGAATCGTCTTCTGTCCCAGTGGGAGACACATCCTCAGGTACCAAGTCCTCACATACATTATCCCTTGTCCTCATTAACCCTGCAGCCAGCTTTTGGAGAGGGCGGTAGTTTGTTTAACAGTAGACAATAATCCCCATTGGATTCATCGACACAAAGTGCTGGAGTAGCTCAGCGGGTCAGGCAGCATCTCTGGAAAAAAGGAATAGGTGATGTCTCAGGTTGAGGCCCTTCTTCAGATTTCACCCTTGGATTGAGGATGGTTGAGGAAACCACTCTAGAAATGCTGTCTAGTCGCTGAGTTACTCCAGCACTTTGTGTCTTTCTTTGTAAAACAGCACTTATAACCATATAACAATTACAGCACGGAAACAGGCCATCTCGGCCCTACTAGTCCATGATGAACACTGACTCTCACCTAGTCCCATCTACCTGCACTCAGACCATAACCCTCCATTCCTTTCCCGTCCATATACCTATCCAATTGATTTTTAAATGATAAAATCAAACCTGCCTCCACCACATCCACTGGAAGCTCATTCCACACAGCTACCACTCTCTGAGAAAAGAAGTTCCCCCTCGTGTTACCCCTCACCTTTTGTCCCTCAATTCTCAAATCATGTCCTCTTGTTTGAATCTTCCCTACTCTCAATGGAAAAAGCTTATCCACATCAACGCTGTCTATCCCTCTCATAATTTTAAAGACCTCTATCAAGTCCCCCCTTAACCTTCTGCGCTCCAAAGAATAAAGACCTAACCTGTTCAACCTTTCTCTGTAACTTAGTTGCTGAAACCCAGGCAACATTCTAGTATTTATTTAGCGAATGCAAAGTCCTTTAGCCAAGCAGTTGCCTCTTGATCTGCTGTATGAAGAGTGACAAGTCCTCCTTTCAGTCTTTGTTGAGGGCATGCTTCAATGATGTGTTGCATTGTTTGCTGCTCTCCACAAGCACACCGTGGGGTTGGACTGCTGCCCCATTTGTGAAGGCTGGCCAAGCAGGGGCCATGTCCAGTCCTGAATCTATTCAGCGTCGTCCACTGCTTCCTTGGGAGATTGGTGCCAGGGACCGGTAGGGTAGGGTCTGACACCAGATGTTTATTTGGGACGTTCTTGGACTCCCATTCCTTTTTCCAAGCTGATTGGATGGTGAAATCAGCTGGTGGTGGGTTCCCATAAGTGTTATAAGTCGAGCAGTGGGTGGGTTGAAGATGTCCATGTGAATTGGCAGGTGAGGGGAGTTTTTGGTCTTTTGGAGCATCCTTTGAGTGAGGACTACTCGCCGGATGTGTGGAGGGGCTATGTTGGATAGGACAGGGAGCCAGGGGAGTGGTGTTGAGCGGATTGTTCCTGTGATGATCCTCATTGTTGAGTTCAATTGGGTGTCCACATGGTGTGTGTGGGATGACCTGGACCAAACAGGGGCACAATATTCGGCTGAAGAAAATGCAAGGGCTAGTGCTGAAATGCGCAGTGTGGGGGCTGCTGCCATCAAGCTTACTGGGGAGATTGTTTCTGGACTTCACCTTAGCTGCTGTTCCTTTGAGATGTTCCTTGTATGATAGGGTCCTGTCAAGGGTCACTCCGAGGTAGGTTGGAGTGGGGGCATACTTCAGTTTGGTCCTGCTCAGATAGATGTTTGGTTCTCTTGTGGCTTCTGCATTATGGAGGTGGAACACACTGGAGACCGTTTTTTCTGGGCTTGGTTTTAGCCGCCAGGTTTTGCAGTACTTGTCCAGTTTAGCAAGGTCTTCATTGAGCACCTGTTCCAATGTACCAAAATCTGGTGCTTGGAAGGCCAAACAGATGTCATCTGCATAGATGAATTTGCGGGATTTGGTGGTGGGTAGGTCATTTGTGTAAAGGTTGAACAGGGTTGGGGCTAAGACTGACCCTTGCGGGAGTCCATTCTTCTGCGTTCTCCATGCACTCTTGTTCTGACCAAGGTGAACTCTGAACCTGCGATTGGAGAGCAGAGATTTGATGCTTTCTGATGCCCAGGCAGGGAGTGCTTTGGTGAGTTTTAGGAGGAGGCCTTTGTGCCACACAGTGTCATAGGCTGCGGTGAGATCAAGGAACACTGCCCCGATCTTCAGTTTGTTCTCGAAGCCGTTTTCAATGCAGGTGGTTAGGGCCAGAACTTGTTCTCCTGTGCTGCGGTCCTTGCGGAAACCTGCCTGAACCACACTAAGGATCTATTCTATTCTAGTAAATCTCCTCTGCACTTTCTCTATTTTGTTGACATCTTTCCGATAATTTGGCGACCAACATTGTACACCATACTCCAGAATTGGTATCACCAATGCCTTGTACAATGTTAACATTTCATCCCAACTTCTATGCTCAATGCTCTGATTTATAAAGGCCAGCACACCAAAAGCTTTCTTTACCACCCTATCTACATGAGATTCCACCTTCAGGAAACTATGCACAGTTATTCCTAGATCCCTCTGTTCAACTGCATTCCTCAATTCGCTACCATTTACCATGTACGTCCTATTTTGATTTGTCCTGCCAAGATGTAGCACCTCACACTTATCAGCATTAAACTCCATCTGCCATCTTTCAGCCCACTCTCCCAAATGGCCTAAATCTCTCTGTAGACTTTGAAACTCTACTTCATTATCCACAACACCACCTTTCCTAGTATCGTCTGCATACTTACTAATCCAATTTACCGCAACATCATCCAGACCATTGATGTATATGACAAACAACAGTGGACCCAACACAGAAACCCTGTTGGTCACCCTGTTCTGGGAAGGACATCACTAAACTGGAATCAGTGCGGAGAGAATTTACAGTGGTGTTGCGAGGGCCTGAGCTATAGGGAATCGATTGGGCAACCTAGGCCTTTATTGCTTGGAACGCAGGAAGTTAATGGGTGTTCTTATTGAGATGTGTTTAATCATGATAGGAATTGATAAGTTCAATGTCTTTCAGCCAGAAAACTGCAACAGAGGATGGTGGGTATATGGAATGAGCTGTTAGAGATGGTACATGAGGCAGGTACAAGAACCACATTGATACGCCACTTGGACAAGTACATGGATAGGAAAGATTTAGACTGATATGGGCTAAAGAGGGGCAGATGGGAGATGTTTAGATGCGTTGAGATGGACAAGTTGGGCAGCAGGGTCTGTTTACGTGCTCTATCATCTATGGTTCTGTGGTCAGGCGTTGAAATTCACCCCAACACAGAATGGGGGAAGTGACGTGGAGTGAGACATGTTTCGGAAGGAGAGTGGATGAAGGGAGACTGGATGATGCTTCCAGTCCGTTATTTCCCAACCTCTTTTTCCAGTCTGATGACACGTTGTGGTGTTGCCACACTCCCGTTTCTCTGTTTCCTTATTCCAGATTACCAGATGTCCACAGGGAAACAGACCCAGGGATCATCGACTGGAGAATCCACCCAGGAATCGTCTTCAGTCCCAGTGGGAGACACATCCTCAGGTACCAACTCCTCCCATACGTTATCCCTTGTCCTCATTAACTCTGCAGCCAGCTTTTGGAGAAGTTGGTAGTTTGTTTAACAGTGGACAATAATCCCCCTTGGATTAATCAACACAAAATGCTGGAGTAGCTCAGCGGGTCAGGCAGCATCTCTGGAAAAAAGGAATACGTAACGTCTCAGGATGAGGCCCTTCTTCAGATTTCAATTGGGGAACAAGAACCAGAGGACATACATTTAAGATGACAAGGGAAAGGTTTAATAAGAACAAGAGGGGTACCATTTAATTCAGTGCGGTGGAAGTATGGAACGAGCTGCCCGAGAAGATAGTTGAGGGAGATACAATAACAACATTTAAAATACCCTCGGACAGGTGCATGGATAATAAACCTTTAGCAGAATATGGGCAATATGTGGACAAATGGGACTAACAGATAGGTCGGCATGAACGAGGTGGGCCGACGGACCTGTTCTGTGCTCTATGGTCAGTTGCTGAAATTCGCCCTGACTCAAAAGGGGGGAGGGGGAGAGCGTGGAGTGATGGATATTTCTGAAGGAGAGTGGGAGATGGAAGATCAGATGATTGCCGTACACATCACAAAGTCTGATGACCTGTTGTGGTGTTGCCACACTTCCGTCTCCCTGTTACTTTATTGCAGTTCCCCAGATGTCCACAAGGGGACAGACCCAGGGATCATCCACTGGAGATTCCACCCAGGAACCATCTTCAGTCCCAGTGGGAGACACATCTTCAGGTACCAAGCCTCCTCACACGTTATCACCTGTCCCTGCAGCCAGCATTTGGACAGGACGGTAGTTTGTTCCGCAGTGGACAACAATCCCCCTTGGATTGAGGTTGGTTGAGGGAACCACTCCAGAAATGTTGCCTCACCCGCTGAGTTACTCCAGCACTTTGTGTCTTTTTTTGTAAACCAGCATCTGCAGAGTAAAAAAAAATAGTGAAATTAAAAAAAAAAAAAATTTAAATTTGGGGCGAAATATTTTTTGATTGATTCTACACCAGGACAGCGGGTGCCTTGCCTTTGGGCTGCTTGGCTCTCTTGCTGCCGTACAGCCACTGGATGACCGAGCTATGCTGGGACGAGTCTGGGCAGCTCAAGTTGTGAAACGTGAGGGCAAGACTTTCGAAGGTGGCATCGGCGGCAAACTTCTCCCTGGCCAGGTTATCGATCACCTCAGGCTCGAGTCCGCAGTGCTGGAAGAAACTGTCCAAGCCCGAGCAGGCTCGGGAGAAGTGGCAGCTGAGGTGCAGAACCTCACACATGCTTAGATTAAAGTCCATTTGTACTTTCTGCACATATTTCTGTAGCTAATCTATATGGTGCTGTATATTTTAACAGCCTACTCAACTCCAACAATTTTGTTTTGGGAAGTCAACGAGGGAGGGGGCTTCACAGTGACTGGTAGGGGCTTGGAAAGTGTTATAGACCAGTGTGATCTAGGGGTGCAGGTACATAGGACTCTGAAAGTGGTGTCACAGCTAGATACGGTGGTCAACAGGGCTTTTAGTACAGTGACCTTCATCAGTCAAGTTATTGAGTATAAACATGTTGCAGTTGTACAAGATGTTGGTGAGGCCACACTTGGAGCATCATATCCAGTTTTGGTCACCGTGTTGTAGGAAGGACATCACTAAACTGGAAAGAGTGTGGAGAGAATTTACAGGGGTGTTGCCAGGACTCGAGGGCCTGAACTATAGGGAATCGATTGGGCAAGCTAGGACTTTATTGCTTGAAACGCAGCAGGTTAATGGGTGATATTATTGAGATGTGTTCAATCATGATAGGAATTGATAAGTTCAATGTCTTTCAGCCAGAAAACTGCAACAGAGGATGGTGGGTACATGGACATGGACAGATACAAGGACAGAAAAGATTTAGACTGATGTGGGCTAAAGAGGGGCAAATGCAAGACGATTAGGCATGTAGGTGCAGCAGGCAGTGAAGAAAGCGAATGGTATGTTAACATTCATAGCATAACCCTGCAGCCAGCTTTTGGAGAGGGCGGTAGTTTGTTCAATACTGGACAATAATCCCCCTTGGGTTCATCGACACAAAGTGTTGGAGTAGCTCAGCGGGTCAGGCAGCATCTCCGGAAAAAAGGAATAGGTGATGTCTCAGGTTGAGGCCCTTCTTCAGATTTCAATTGTGGAACAAGAACCAGAGGACATACATTTAGGATGACAGGGGAAAGGTTTAGTAAGAACAAGAGGGGCAACCATTTCATTCAGTGCGGTGGAAATATGGAACGAGCTGCCAGAGAAGATAGTTGAGGGAGATACAATAACAACATTTAAAATACCCTCGGACAGGTGCATGGATAATAAACCTTTAGCAGAATATGGGCAATATGTGGCCAAATGGGACTAACAGATAGGTCGGCATGAACGAGGTGGGCCGACGGACCTGTTCTGTGCTCTATGGTCAGTTGTTGAAATTCGCCCTGACTCAAAAGGGAGGAGGGGGAGAGCGTGGAGTGATGGACATTTCTAAAGGAGAGTGGGAGATGGGAGATCAGATGATTGCCGTACACATCACAAAGTCTGATGACCTGTTGTGGTGTTGCCACACTTCCGTCTCCCTGTTACTTTATTGCAGTTCCCCAGATGTCCACAAGGGGACAGACCCAGGGATCATCGACTGGAGATTCCACCCAGGAACCATCTTCAGTTCCAGTGGGAGACACATCTTCAGGTACCAAGCCTCCTCACACGTTATCACCTGTCCCTGCAGCCAGCATTTGGACAGGACGGTAGTTTGTTCCGCAGTGGACAACAATCCCCCTTGGATTGAGGTTGGTTGAGGAAATCACTGCAGAAATGTTGCCTCACCCGCTGAGTTACTCCAGCACTTTGTGTCTTTTTTTTATAAAACAGCATCTGCAGAGTAAAAAAAGAATAGTGAAATTAAAAAAAAAAAATTTTTTTAATTTGGGGAGAAATATTTTTTGATTGATTCTACACCAGGACAGCGGGTGCCTTGCCTTTGGGCTGCTTGGCCCTCTTGCTGCCGTACAGCCACTGGATGACTGAAAGAGCAGAGGCTTGTTTTCCCCCCGGAGCTATGCTGGGACGAGTCTGGGCAGCTCGGGCTGTGAAACTTGAGGGCAAGGCTTTCGAAGGTGGCATCGGCGGCAAACTTCTCCCTGGCCAGGTTATCGATCACCTCGGGCTCGAGTCCGCAGTGCTGGAAGAAACTGTGCAAGCCCGAGCAGGCTCGGGAGAGGTGGCAGCTGAGGTGCAGAACCTCACACCTGCTTAGATTAATGTCCATTTGTGCTTTCTGCACATATTTCTGTAGCTAATCTATATCCTGCTGTGTATTTTAACAGCCTTCCTCGCCTCCAACAATTTTGTTTTGGGAAGTCAATGAGGGAGGGGGCTTCACAGTGACTGGTAGGGGCTTGGAAAGTGTTATAGACCAGTGTGATCTAGGGGTGCAGGTACATAGGACTCTGAAAATGGTGTCACAGCTAGATAGGGTGGTCAACAGGGCTTTTAGTACAGTGACCTTCATCAGTCAAGTTATTGAGTATAAACATTTAGATATTCATTTGCAGTTGTACAAGATGTTGGTGAGGCCACACTTGGAGCATCATATCCAGGTTTGGTCACCCTGTTCTGGGAAGGACATCACTAAACTGGAAAGAGTGCGGAGAGAATTTACAGGGATGTTGCCAGGACTCGATGGCCTGCGCTATAGGGAATCGATTGGGCAAGCTATGACTTTATTGCTTGGAACGCAGCAGGTTAATGGGTGATATTATTGAGATGGGTTTAATCATGATAGGAATTGATAAGTTCAATGTCTTTCAGCCAGAAAACTGCAACAGAGGATGGTGGGTATATGGAATGAGCTGTTAGAGATGGTACATGAGGCAGGTACAAGAACAACATCTATACGCCACATGGACAGATACAAGGACAGGAAAGATTTAGACTGATGTGGGCTAAAGAGGGGCAAATGGGAGACGATTAGGCATGCAGGTGCAGCAGGCAGTGAAGAAAGCGAATAGTATGTTAGCATTCATAGCAAAGGGATTTTAGTATAAGAGCAGGGAGATTCTACTGCAATTGTACAGGGTCTGTCTGAGACCACACCTGGAGTTTTCGTCTCAAAATCTGAGGAAATACATTCTTGCCATAGAGGGAGTACAGAGAAGGTTCACCAGACTGATTCCTGGGATGGCAGGATTTTCATATGAAGAAAGACTGGATAGATTCGGTTGTACTCGCTAGAATTTAGAAGATTGTGGGGGGATCGTATAGAAACTTACAAAATTCTTAAGGGGTTGGACAGGCTAGATGCAGGAAGATTGTTTCCAATGTTTCGGAAGTCCAGAACAAGGGATCACAGTTTAAGTGAGACATGTTTCGGAAGGAGAGTGGATGAAAGGAGACTGGATGATGCTTCCAGTCCGTTATTTCCCAATCTCTTTTTCCAGTCTGATGACCTGTTGTGGTGTTGCCACACTCCCGTTTCTCTGTTTCATTATTCCAGATCACCAGATGTCCACAGGGAAACAGACCCAGGGATCATCGACTGGAGAATCCACCCAGGAATCGTCTTCTGTCCCAGTGGGAGACACATCCTCAGGTACCAACTCCTCGCATACGTTATCCCTTGTCCTCATTAACCCTGCAGCCAGCTTTTGGAGAGGGCGGTAGTTTGTTCAACAGTGGACAATAATCCCCCTTGGATTCATCGACACAAAGTGCTGGAGTAGCTCAGCGGGTCAGGCAGCATCTCTGGAAAAAAGGAATAGGTGATGTTTCGGATTGAGGCCCTTCTTCAGATTTCACCCTTGGATTGAGGATGGTTGAGGAAACCACTCTAGAAATGCTGTCTAGTCGCTGAGTTACTCCAGCACTTTGTGTCTTTCTTTGTAAAACAGCACTTATAACCATATAACAATTACAGCACGGAAACAGGCCATCTCGGCGCTACTAGTCCGTGATGAACACTGGCTCTCACCTAGTCCCATCTACCTGCACTCAGACCATAACCATCCATTCCTTTCCCGTCCATATACCTATCCAATTGATTTTTAAATGATAAAATCGAACCTGCCTCCACCACTTCCACTGGAAGCTCATTCCACACAGCTACCACTCCCTGAGAAAAGAAGTTCCCCCTCATGTTACCCCTCAACTTTTGTTCCTTAATTCTCAAGTCATGTCCTCTTGTTTGAATCTTCCCTACTCTCAATGGAAAAAGCTTATCCACGTCAACTCTGTCTATCCCTCTCATCATTTTAAAGACCTCTATCAAGTCCCCCCTTAACCTTCTGCGCTCCAAAGAATAAAGACCTAACTTGTTCAACCTTTCTCTGTAACTTAGTTGCTGAAACCCAGGCAACATTCTAGTAAATCTCCTCTGCAATCTCCTATTTTGTTGACATCCTTCCTATAATTAGGCGACCAAAATTGTACATCATACTCTGGAATTGGTCTCACCAATGCCTTGTATAATGTTAACATTTCATCCCAACTTCTATACTCAATGCTCAGATTTATAAAGGCCAGCACATGTTAGAAATTTTCCAACAAAGACTATTACAAAAACGGAGGTAGAACTTTATTGTGAGAGAGAGTCACACACAGCCCAAGTGTCTGTGGGAGTCCTCTCTGAGCTAATGCTGAAAACCATCTCTTTTATACATTGATTTAGACAAAAAAAGCATCCAGACAAATGGTAATGAACAGACACTCAGAATTCAAAGGAAATAACATTTAGCTGTGGAAAGTTTCACCAGAGCAAGATTAGCCGTTCTGCAAGTTCTGTGATAGACTCTTAATCTCTTGACCGAGACCTGTCAATTACTTGTGCCCTAGGCAGTTTTGGTAAACAATCTTGTACAGACACAGATAGAATACACAAGGAAATAATTACATAAATGTTTCCATCAGCACACCAAAAGCTTTCTTTACCGCCCTATCTACATGAGATTCCACATTCAGGGAACTACGCACAGTTATTCCTAGATCCCTCTGTTCAACTGCATTCCTCAATTCGCTACCATTTACCATGTACATCCTATTTTGATTTGTCCTGCCAAGATGTAGCACCTCACACTTATCAGCATTATACTACATCTGCCATCTTTCAGCCCACTCTTCCAAATGGCCTAAATCTTTCTGTAGACTTTGAAAATCTACTTCATTATCCACAACACCACCTTTCCTAGTATCGTCTGCATACTTACTAATCCAATTTACCGCACCATCATTCAGACCATTGATGTATATGACAAACAACAGTGGACCCAACACAGAAACCCTGTTGGTCACCCTGTTCTGGGAAGGACATCACTAAACTGGAAAGAGTGCAGAGAGAATTTACAGGGGTGTTGCCAGGACTCGAGGGCCTGAGCTATAGGGAATCGATTGCGTAAGCTAGGACTTTATTGCTTGGAACGCAGGAAGTTAATGGGTGTTCTTATTGAGATGTGTTTAATCAATTATAGGGATTGATCAGTTCAATGTCTTTCAGCCAGAAAACTGCAACTGAGGATGGTGGGTATATGGAATGAGCTGTTAGAGATGGTACATGAGATTCAAGATTCAAGATTCAAGATAGATTTAATTGTCACATGTGCCTGATGGCACAGTGAAATGAATTCCCATACAGCCATACAATAAAAATAAACAGGACATAACACACTATAGGGTTTGACATAAAACATCCCCACACAGCAGAGTCAAATTTCCCCACTGTGTGGGAAGGCACCAAATTCAGTCTTCTTCCGCCACTATTCCCCGTGGTCAGGGCCTCCCCATGAGGCAGGTACAAGAACCACATTTATACGCCACTTGGACAGGTACATGGATAGGAATGATTTAGACTGATATGGGCTAAAGAGGGGCAAATAGGAGACGTTTAGATGCGTCGAGATGGACAAGTTGGGCAGCAGGGTGTGTTTACGTGCTCTATCATCTATGGTTCTGTGGTCAGGCGTTGAAATTCACCCCAACACAGAATGGGGGGGGAGTCACGTGGAGTGAGACATGTTTCGGAAGGAGAGTGGGTGAAGAGAGACTGGATGATGCTCCCAGTCCGTTATTTCCCAACCTCTTTTTCCAGTCTGATGACCTGTTGTGGTGTTGCCACACTCCCGTTTCTCTGTTTCATTATTCCAGATCACCAGATGTCCACAGGGAAACAGACCCAGGGATCATCGACTGGAGAATCCACCCAGGAATCGTCTTCTGTCCCAGTGGGAGACACATCCTCAGGTACCAAGTCCTTGCATACGTTATCCCTTATCCTCATTAACCCTGCAGCCAGCTTTTGGAGAGGGTGGTAGTTTGTTCAACAGTAGAGAATAATCCCCCTTGGATCCATCGACACAAAGTGCTGGAGTAGCTCAGCGGGTCAGGCAGCATCTCTGGAAAAAAGGAATAGATGACGTTTCAGGTTGAGGCCCTTCTTCAGATTTCACCCTTGGATTGAGGATGGTTGAGGAAACCACTCTAGAAATGCTGTCTAGTCGCCAAGTTACTCCAGCACTTTGTGTGTTTCTTTGTAAAACAGCACTTATAACCATATAACAATTACAGCACGGAAACAGGCCATCTCGGCCCTACTAGTCCGTGATGAACACTGACTCTCACCTAGTCTCATCTACCTGCACTCAGACCATAACCCTCCATTCCTTTCCCGTCCATATACCTATCCAATTTATTTTTAAATGATAAACTCGAACCTGCCTCCACCACATCCACTGGAAGCTCATTCCACACAGCCACCACTCTCTGAGAAAAGAAGTTCCCCCTCTTGTTACCCCTCAACTTTTGTCCCTTAATTCTCAAGCCATGTCCTCTTGTTTGAATCTTCCCTACTCTCAATGGAAAAAGCTTATCCACGTCAACTCTGTCTATCCCTCTCATCATTTTAAAGACCTCTATCAAGTCCCCCCTTAACCTTCTGCGCTCCAAAGAATAAAGACCTAACTTGTTCAACCTTTCTCTGTAACTTAGTTGCTGAAACCCAGGCAACATTCTAGTAAATCTCCTCTGCAATCTCCTATTTTGTTGACATCCTTCCTATAATTAGGCGACCAAAATTGTACGTCATACTCTGGAATTGGTCTCACCAATGCCTTGTATAATGTTAACATTTCATCCCAACTTCCATACTCAATGCTCTGATTTATAAAGGCCAGCACATGTTAGAAATTTTCCAACAAAGACTATTACAAAAACGGAGGTAGAACTTTATTGCAAGAGAGAGTCACACAGAGCCCAAGTGTCTGTGGGAGTCCTCTCTGAGCTAATGCTGAAAACCATCTCTTTTATACATTGATTTAGACAAAAAAAGCATCCAGACAAATGGTAATGAACAGACACTCAGAATTCAAAGGAAATAACATTTAGCTGTGGAAAGTTTCACCAGAGCAAGATTAGCCGTTCTGCAAGTTCTGTGATAGACTCTTAATCTCTTGACCGAGACCTGTCAATTACTTGTGCCCTAGGCAGTTTCGGTAACCAATCTTGTGCAGACACAGATAGAATACACAAGGAAATAATTACATAAATGTTTCCATCAGCACACCAAAAGCTTTCTTTACCGCCCTATCTACATGAGATTCCACATTCAGGGAACTACGCACAGTTATTCCTAGATCCCTCTGTTCAACTGCATTCCTCAATTCGCTACCATTTACCATGTACATCCTATTTTGATTTCTCTTGCCAAGATGTAGCACCTCACACTTATCAGCATTATACTACATCTGCCATCTTTCAGCCCACTCTTCCAAATGGCCTAAATCTCTCTGTAGACTTTGAAAATCTACTTCATTATCCACAACACCACCTTTCCTAGTATCGTCTGCATACTTACTAATCCAATTTACCGCACCATCATTCAGACCATTGATGTATATGACAAACAACAGTGGACCCAACACAGAAACCCTGTTGGTCACCCTGTTCTGGGAAGGACATCACTAAACTGGAAAGAGTGCAGAGAGAATTTACAGGGGTGTTGCCAGGACTCGAGGGCCTGAGCTATAGGGAATCGATTGCGTAAGCTAGGACTTTATTGCTTGGAACGCAGGAAGTTAATGGGTGTTCTTATTGAGATGTGTTTAATCAATTATAGGGATTGATCAGTTCAATGTCTTTCAGCCAGAAAACTGCAACTGAGGATGGTGGGTATATGGAATGAGCTGTTAGAGATGGTACATGAGAT